>NC_071264.1:17646007-17836007 GCF_023375685.1 Ictalurus furcatus
CAAATGCTTTTCAACACAACACTGCTGCTAAAAGCATTTGTTGATTCCTTTTTTTTTGTACATTTTTACATACCCATGACTTGTACATTATTGTCTGATATAAGAATGGCACATCAGCAGCATTAAATATGAAAAAGAAAAATGTTTGATGAGCTACATTCTCCTTCTGTTTAGGTTTTTACAAAATGAATGTGACTACTATAGCTTCTGGACAATAAGTCACTCCAGAGTATTACACACTCCATACATGTTGTCTGCTCACATTATAGCACAATGCTGTTGAATTCTGGGATCTAAAGGTGTTCATAAATTTTCATTAACAGCAGCTCTGACAGTAGTGCAGCTGCAAATCACAGGTTTATATTAACGCGGTTGTTCTAATACATTATAGTTTCTATAATATTAGTGTAATAGTAGAAGTGAACTAAAAATGCCAAAACGAAAAGCTAATCGTGTTCCAGCTAAAGTTACACCTACAGTGAACACAGGTACATCTAAAACAGTGGAAAAAAAGAAAACATACACAGTTACACAGGCGAGAGCGAGGATTCTAGATAGTGACAGCAGTGAAAGTTCAGGCGATGTTGAAACCGAAACTGATAGAGACGCAAACTCTCCTGATTCAGACCCTGATCCGTCTTCATCTTCAGCATCAACCAGTGCGACCGACACTGCAGGTGTTTGGAGTCATAACAGGACCATTTCTGTGCATTCGTGAAAACACTACCTGCTGGTCTGATTATGACCAGAAACTTGACTTTTGGCGCTAAAATTAATTAATTAATTAATTAATTAATTACTTGAATTTATTCAAAGGCATTGACCACGCTGATGCTCGTATGGTACTTCTAAAGGAGTATAAGGATTTTAGCGAGCATTTTTCGTCATTTCTCTAGTTAAGAATTGTGCTCTAAGTGGAGTAAAAACACTGAACTGCTTCATTTTCAAAGTAATATTACACAAATACATTATTATAAGTTGTTTCAAGGCCTAAAAATGTTAAAATTAAAATGTTGATTTTGGGGCCAATTTTGGCCTGGGAACTCAGGGTTGGCGTGCTGTTTCTATGGGGAATATAGGGTTGTGGGACATAATACTGTGGGAACTAAGGGGTAAGAGGGTTAAACCAGATCCAATCCTTACATAATAGTGAAAGATGACAGAAGCCAGGGTTGTACCAAAAAGAATATAAGAAACTAACTTGAATCTAAATATTTCTATTTTACGGAATCCTTTATTTGAAAATGAGATGATGTAGCATATGTATTTGAAGCAAGGATGTAATTCTGCTTGGTTGATTGACTACATTTGCAGGAAGGACACTCTCTACATTTCATTCTCCAATTAACTGAAGTTTTTAAAAACTTTGACTTTCAAAATTAGCGTACATATTTATATACATATAAATCACATCAACAGCTTTAAAATCAGCAGCATGGACTCACTCTGCGCATTTCAGTCAGGGCTACCATCTCCGAGCCCACGGGCGTCATGTACCCTGACATATTCTGCAAAGAAAAAAGATCCATAATAACAGTATGTTAAACTTTACTTAAGCAGCCTAGACCAAGGGTGCTAAATATCATTACTGATAGTGCAAGCTGTCTCACAGCTCAGCAACCAATATTTAAGGCCTTCATTAGTTGTTGAAAAACTTCAGAAGTTCAAAATTACTATTATTTATCATGTCTGATCTTTGTCTTTTTATTCTACAATCAGTAAGGTTTAGTTACTCACAGGGGTTCCTCTCTCGGATGGAGGGATCATGTCTGGGGTCAGGGCCTGAGGAGGATCCATTCCTTTGCTCACTTTCTGCTGAATGAAGTACATGGCCAGTGCGAACTGCTCTCGGCTCAGCTTGCCAATCTGCCGTGTGTCTGACAAAGCCCTAGAAAGATAACAGGCTGAATGTTACACACTGCAACAATGCAAAATATACAACCATACATTTATCACCTACCTAGCCACGCCCCTTCAGCTCACTGAAACCCTTGCCTGGCCACGCCCCTTCAGCTCTCTGAAACCCTCATCCAGCCACGCCCCCTCCGCTCTCTGAAACCCTCACTTGGCCACACCCCCTCAGCTCTCAAACAATTACTGGGCCCTGCCCCTTCAGCTCTGTGAAACGTCCACCTGGCCACACCCCTTCAGCTCTCTAAAACATTTTCCTCTTCATGTCCTCTCAGCTCCCTGGAGTGTCCACCCGTCCCCACCCACCCTGCATTGTATTTATATACTATTACTTTCTTGTCATGAATTAGCTGTGTATTATTCTACACCAGTACACTGGTTCTCACCATATATGTGCTAAAAGGTTTTGTGGAAGGCCAGACTGCATAAAGATCTCTTTCACTTCTTGACCGCTGACAAAGCCGTCAAGGTCGACATCCGTTTTGAGGAAGATGTCGTCGTAGCGTCCTCGGTCTGCCGCTGGCACTACCCAGTTCACAGAGTGCTAATGACACATAAAAGGGGGGGGGGAAATCATAGGAAGCTTATAAATTATGTAAAGAGCTTTTAGTAGTTCACTCTGCACACTGTAACAGAGCTGCACCTGAACTAAAGCACTTCAGCAGGATGTCATCATTAATAATTCACACTTTCTCTTTAGAGATGATCAATAAAAAAAAAGGAGTGTTGAATGTTTCCACTACAATCATATTTTAGTGGAACCATCTGCTTCCTCTTTACATGAGTGTTTTCTACATTCTGTGCTATAATGTCACGTAGCTAGCTGTTCCTAACATACAATAAAGAAAGCATTCTAACACAACACCAATCTGAAAACTTCAATGATATTAGGTAAACACGGACTTGGATCTTGTTTGGGGAAAAGGCTTTAAGAGTGTGTGTGTCTACATCGGTTTGAGTGTGTGTGTGTTTGTACCTGTGTGGATTTGAGTGTGTGTTTAGGTGACAGACTCCCGGCGCTGTTCAGCGAGTTCATGCTGCCGTGTGATGGTGTGGATCGCAGGCTGTCTTTAGGAGGAGGTGGGCTTCCTGGCATCACAGGTGTCATGCTGGATAAGGAGCCCACAGACTTCTTGCGTTTGGATGGAGGGATGAGGGAGGAGGGCAGAACAGAGGGAACAGGCTCTTTCTCCAGAGCACGGTACACCAGGTGCATGGCCTGAAGGAGAAAACAGATCGGTTTATAAGAACATATTTAAACACATTTTAAGTCCTCCACAATCACATACATTTTAAAGATACTTTAATAAAACCGTGATTCACAAAACCAACGTGGGCTGCAGGCTCGTGATGACGTTTTTCTGTCCCTGAAATTGTCTCACATTGTTACCAACACAAATTTTTCCTTTTTAGAGCATGTCAGAAAGTCTTTTATTAAAAGATCAAGAATTCCTATCCGTAAGATAAGATAAATAATTTTTATCCGTTTATATATCTACGAGGTTAGTTCCTGTTCTCACTTACGTTGCAGCAGCTATAAAAAGTCGTTCATTCACCAGCATCAGTTTTTTTCTCTCTTGAATATAATAAACCAAAAAACACAGCTGCTTGTGTTACCACAACCGAGAAACCGCAAAACGTTTTAAAAAATCCCTCATCCTGAAGATGTCCAAAAACTTAAAGTTACAGACTCTTACAAAGTGATAACACTGGAGACTCTTTCCACAAATGTGACATAAATGTCTACCTACAGAAAAGTTCTCCATATCAATGATTACACATTTTTCTTTTTGACACTTTTTTTTTTTAATAGCTGTTACCATAGAAACAAGATAACACATTAGATTGAGCACGTTAATATAAACCTGTGTTTCATAACTGCGCTACTGCTGCTATAGAAAGTTAATCAACACTTTCTGACCAATCACAATAGAGAGTTTAACTCACCACTGCAAACTCGTCCTTGTCCAGGTGCCCATCTTTATCAATATCACTCAAATCCCAAACCTGGTTAAAGTAAAATGACAATTTTACAGCACATTCACCGGAAATCTAGTCACAACACACTATACAGATAGGCTGTGAAATAAATCCAAACAACAGATTCATCCTTGTTAAGTAATGAATGTACCTTTCCTAGCACATCCACTGGCAGCTTTGAGTTCATAAGAACTGGCTTGACCTTTTCTCCAGAGAGTAATCCATTTACAGGCACAAGACTGTCAAAAATACCATCAAACTTGCTTTTCTCTTCAGGCTGCAAACCACAAACACAAACACGATGAACGTGGGTTGAGTGGATCTCAGATAAACAAACACCTGATTAAAACTGGGTTATCCAATAATGCACAGCACTCGAGTCGACAGTCAGCTACCGATATTCGTGTCCTTCATGATTACCTCAATAATGCAGAATATTAACCTAACAAGCAAAGAGTTGTTTTCATCACTGTTTTCAATATAAATGCATATAAATAACTACAGACAAATCTTTTAAAAATTGGTGTTCTTTTGATTACCACTGGAGCATTAAAGATACAGTTTATAGTATGATTTGAAATCACAGGTTATAAAGATGCCTTAATAAAAACCATGATTCCCAGAAACACCATGCAATGGGAAGTGCTAGTTTGTTTGTTTTTTATTTCAGGGTTCTGTTTACCATCTTTCTGTCCCAGAAATTACAAGTAGTACATAACTAATAAGTAGTTTGAACAGGGAGGGTGGCTCAGTTCATGGACAAAGCTCTGTCAGCGTTTTCACTGCAATTGCAACTGAAAAATTTTGATTTATTACTGACTGATCCTTTAAGAACAAAACTTGTTTAGCACAGTGAGGGTAAATCAGGTTAAGCTTTAAAAAAAAATTTATCAAAGATGTCATAGTCATATCTCTCTGCGGGTATCGCCTGGTTTTCCACTGAAGGTAAGTAGGGTTGAGCCTGGCCAGTACCGGGATGGGAGACCTCATGGGGAAAACTAAGGTTGTTGCTGGAAGTGGTATTAGTGAGAGCACGGGGCACTCACCCTGTGGTCTGTGTGGGTCCTAATGCCTCATTACAGTGAAGGGGACACTATACTGTAAAAACAGCACTGTCTATAAGATGAGACGTTAAACTGAGGTCCTGACTCCTACTCTGTGCTCATTAAAAATCCCAGGACACTTCTCGTAAAAGAGATGGGGTATACCCCGGTGTCCTGGTCAAATTCCCCCACTGGCCCTTATCTATCATGGCCCCCTAATAAACTCCATCCCTGAATTGGCTACATCACTCTCCTCTCGACTAATAGCCAGTGTGTGGTGGTGGTTCTGGCGCACTATGTCTGCCGTTGCATCATCCAGGTGGATGCTACACAACAGTAGTGGTTGAGGAGATTCCCCTCCCATACTATGTAAAGCGCTTTGAGTGCCTAGAAAAGAGCTATATAAATGTAACTGTAACTAACTCACTAACTCTGCTTAATGATTCAAAGACTTACTCTAACGGCCCAATGGCTGTCCGTTGTTGAAGCACCACTTAATGACGGGCTACTGGAGTCCTTCTGGGATACAAAATCATGTTAATGGTCATGTCAGGATCCTTGTATCATATTTGTGCTATATGTCTCAGGGTGCTTTCACATATACGGTGTTTAATGCATCTGAACACAGACATAAATAGTTCTTTAGGCAGGTGAGAACACAGCAATCACACTCCGGTGCGGACCAAAACTACCAAGAGCGTCGTCATCTTGGTCCACTTTCAAATTGACTCGGAAAGTGCTTCGACTCTGAATCGGCTGTAGAAAGTGAATCAAACGCGCTGTGATTTGTACTCAGCAAACGAAAGAGATATACAAGGATGTTTTCAGCCCTATAATAACGTTTTTTAACTTTTGATTCGCTATTGTACCAAAGTATGTGCATTGTGTGAAACCAAACCAAACAGCAAACAATCCAAAAGTAAAACACACTAATGTGAAAGCACCCTCAGAGACCTTTTCTCTCTTCTGCAATGTTAAACACTTACAAATTTCGGAGGAGGGACGGTGAGGTTTAAACTTGTAAGAGAGACATCCTGACCGCTCTGCGCACAGGCCACGAGCCGTAAAGCGACATAAAATCCCTGTTATACGTAAACACAGTGTGAATATACAAATCAGATGATGTGCCTTGTATTCAAACAGTCGTTAATCAGTGATGGAGGATTCACTTAAAGCCTAAAAGAAGAGAAAACATGTGTTTGACCTGCTTGTCCAAGAAACCTTTTCCATCAGGATCAGCAAGGTCCCAGATCTGTGGAAGAAATAGGAACATCAGAGAGAACCCAAAGAGATTTACACTGCCTGGCCAAAAACAAACAAACAAAAAACAGCACACACTTAAATTTCAATTTAGCTTTGATTACAGCACGTGTTCATCGATGTGACGTTTATTTCCATCCACAGCTGCATTAATTTTTGTCCGAGATCTTATATTGAGGACGGAAGAGTCGAACCAGTCCGTAAAGTCCTCTCCAGCACATCCTAAAGACTTTCAATGGGGTTAAGGTCAGGACTCTGTGGTGGCCAATTCATGTGTGAAAATGATTCCCCGTGCTCCCTGAACCACTCTTTCACAATCTGAGCCCGATGAATCTTGACATTGTCATCCTGGAATATGCCTTTGTCATCATGGAAGAAAAAAAATCAATTGATGGGATAACCTGGTCACATTCAGGTACTCAGCTGACTTCCTCCAGAGGCTTGTACAGCAGGCACAGTGCATGATGGGTGCATCGCTTCATGTGCTTCCCTTCTCAGCCTGACGCACCCATTGCTTTGGAATAGGGTAAATCTGGACTCACGGACCACATGACCTTTTTTCCATCGCTCCACAGTTCAATCTTTATGCTCCCTAGCAAACTGAAGTCATTTTTATCTGATTAGCCTCACAGCTGTTTATTCCCAATCCTGTAAGTTCTCGTCACATTGTGCATGTGGAAATGCTCTTATTTTAGCTAATAAACATAGCCATGAGTTCTACTGTCGATATTTCACAATGTGACGTCATCAAACGTTTTAAAGATCTCAGATCACGGTCATTTGTTTTGAACCTTCATTTCACCGACCTCATTTCCTCCTCAAAAGTTGACATTTCACCACTCTTCTTCCAGGCTTTAATAATGCGTTGGGCAGTTCTTAAACCAGTTCCAGGGATTTCAGCAATCTCCTTAGTTGTTTTCTTATCTTGATGCAGGCCAATAATTTACCCCCTTCTGGAACACGAACATCTTTTCCACGACCATGAGATACGTCTACCGACACGGTTGTTTAAGAAGTGAGAAGCTACACGCTGCATCAGGTAGGGTTAAAAGAATTGTTGCCAGCTGAAACTTATCAAATCACTGCAGTAATGATACCATCATAGGCTCTTAAGTATTTGCTCATTTAAATCCAAACAGTGAACTGTTTTTTTTGGCCAGGCAGTGTATATTTTTAGGAATATTAAGAATTCCCAGACAGATACATTTCTCTCCTTCACCTTTCCCAGAGTGATATCCGGCAGGCCTGATTTCTTCAGAAACAAAGCAGCCTCTGTAGGTCTGACCCTCCCTGTGTTTCCTGGATCGACCTTTCAGAGCAGAAAACCATAAAAACATTGAGATGCTCAGGAAATAAAAGGGAGCAATATATATAATTTCACAAACACATTTCTCTAGATACAGCTATCTACAGGTTATTTACATGGCACAGTCACCTATCAGTAAGCCCTGCCTGGCAAAGTTTAAAGGCAGAATTGTAGCGGAAAGTTGGAAGTGATGGAGATGATACCTCAAGCCCTGTCCCAGATGGTGTGCTAAGCCCTGTGGTTCCTCTCCAAGTCAAACGTTTTGCATAATTTGGCACCAAAGTCACTTGGTTTACCATTCATGATGAAACAGAAATCCCAATTTTTGGCTTCAAGTTGAGATCAGGATTCTCACTCACCATTACTTGATTAATTTTGGTAGGAATATTATCTATCCATCCATCGATCCATTTATTGTACCGTTTATTCTACACAGGGTCACGGGGAGTATGGAGCCTATCTCAATGGACTCGGGGCATGAGGCACACACACACACCCATTCACACACTACGGACAATCTGAAAATGCCAGTCAGCGTACAACGCATGTCTTTGGACTGGGGGAGGAAAACAGAGTGCCTGAAGGAAACCCCTGAAGCACAGGGAGAATACGCAAACTCCACACACACAGGGCGGAGGCAGGATTCGAACCCCCAAACCCATTTTCCTAGCGATTGTTTCTGAAAGATGGCTCTTATGCATTTTACATTACTGATTTATTGCAAACACTGATATCAAAAGCTGCGTAAATAATTTGTCTTCGTTTCTATTCTAGTGTCGAGAGACTCATCACCACTTATGAGTGAGAATCAGTGTTGATAAACACGCTCCATGTATAAGCAGTCACTGGTTTTGAGGTTTCATTCATTTCATACATTTAGTCATTAGTTGTTTGTTTAGTAATTGGGAAGGTAATATTCAGTCCATAATATTTAAGGATTTGTTAAAGTGAGCACATTGTTTCTCCCCCTTTCCCCCCCCCGGCACTTTTCTTGAATCTAGTTGCACTGAGAACTAAATCATGCGGGGCTGCAAATAATTATTTTGATAAACGATTAATATTTAGATTATTTCTTCGGTTAATAGGCCAGTTTTTATTTCCTGTATTTTTTCGAAAAAACGTTTTCACATTCTGCCCGATGTTGTCCTTCAAACTTTGTGCAAATTGAAGGCTATGAAAAATGTATCTCTGTGGTTTATGTTATACATGTGCAAATTTTTTTAAAATATTAACATTATATTTTGAGAACAAAACAAAAAAAACTGCTTGTCCACAAGCTTTAAAGCAGAAGTTAAATCACTATATTTAAAAGCTAAAAAAGATAAACAAAAGCACAAACTAAGTGATAACTGGTAAGAGGCTGAATGTTCTGCAGTAACAAACACATTCATCTGAACACAGTAACGTGTTCCTTTATTCTGTAAATGTAGGACACTCATTTATATACAGTTACATGTAATAACCCCATTACAGTTACTGCTCTCAAACACAATTACTTTTGTTTCCAAATTATTGCTAACTATATCAAAATATATTTCATCAAAATGTATATTTTAGACAGAGTTATTGTGTTTCCTTTCTATCGCGCGCTGTTTGATTGACGCGCATGCGTGGACTCATTCAGTGAAGTTTAATGGAGACTCGCTTGCTGTCAGGATGAGACTTTATGTAAAATGGAAATACTGGCGTGAATTTCTAACATTTACAGATAAGGATATAAAGGTAAAAATGTCATTACTGAGCTGAAGAAAACATGAGTGGAACACATTAAACAGCACATGCATCTGTCACAGCATCCGACACAAGCCACGTTAATACACTTACAGGTTTGTTTGACACGCTTAATATAAAATACTCATGTTTTGGATGATCTGGATCGCGCACTTTTCCCACAGCAGCAGCACATTCTGTGACCTCCGCTGTTTTTCAGATGTGTTTTATTCATAGAAATGCGTTTTTCACCATTGTGAAGTGATGTCACTGACAGGGGCTAGCCACAGTGACATCACAAACCCAACTAACCCATCATGAAATTCGATTATTTTAATCATCGATTATGGAGTTGTCGATTATTAGTTGTTGCAGCCCTATTATCGATTTTAAAGGAAAAATCCACCCTGAACGATCTGGATGTCTATCTTTATAATAAGCGTTTGATGATCAAGGGCAGTGTTGTCTTGCAACGAAACTCAAGTTTTGAGTTTAAACTTCTTTCATCACAATTTTCACTTTGGTTAATGGTTTCCTATGTTACCCATGATGCCTTTCAACTCCCTGCTCATAGTTTTGCAGTGGCATTTAGCCCTCGCTTCATCTCTACCTAAAGACTGTGATGCAGCGGTGCTTTAGCCCTTCAGTCTGTCCGGCTCTCTCCCCTCCGCATCTGTACACTCTACTCAAACAGATCAGCTTCCAAAGCCTCAACGTTCATGCCGATACCGTCATCAACGCCATCACCCTCGTCATCTTGTAGATTGTTACCTAGCCGAGTCGTAACGTCGCTGGAACATGGGGAGTGAAAAAAAACAAGCTCTTGCTCTTCTGATTTTAGGAGCTAACAGTGAAACTTTTAGATATTCCTTAAGTTTGAGATTGTTTTCTTCAATTTCTTCTCCAATTCAACACAATATAACTTTGTAACTGCACTAGAAATAAACGAATGTTCTCCTCTGATGTCGGTGCTGCACAAAACTGCTAACACTTCTCATAGAAATAACAAAAATCAGCTGATAAAATAGCACCAGAAACAGTAAACACATCACAAGCATTTCAATATACACATATTTAATGTGTTTCACGGAGTTTTACTGTAATACAATTTTTGTGCAGGTAATACAAGGATGTCAGGAATTGGCCAATACTCAGATCTATGACATCAGTATTATACAGAAAGGGGGGGGGGGGCGGGGTTGGCATGATTGATGCATCTTTATTGAAGGTGAACCGCCCAGATCCTTTTTTTTTTTTTTTAAAAAGCATTCATCCTTGCAACAGGTGACTTACCTGTCTGTAAAAACTTTCATACACTGGGTTCCCACTCGACAGCTAAAAAGACAAAACAACAACAAGCATGTTTCAGTGTTGTGTGTTAACTGAAGCTTAATTGTTTTAATTTACATACTGGACTGAAGTGTGCCTAGAAATGTCAAAGTGTATGTCTTAATTTCTCAACATCCTATTCCTGACTTTTTTTTTTTTTAAACAGCGGTGTGATAATATTTTGATTTCTCCTGCAAAACCTGGAGTATTAACTACTTAAACCACACTAGAAGGAAAAAAGTCACTCATCTCTTTTCTGTGTGTGTGGCCTGTTTTGGTAGTTCCGATGAGAAACAGTAGTAACCGTACATAGTTTCTAAAGCTAACTAGTTAAACACTAATTAAATTCCTCAGTAACACGTGGTTTGATTTCCAAGGTACACTCCTTGTTCTGAGATTAGAGTGGGAAAGCAAGCAGGCTGTTTGCTTGTTTGTTTTAGAGTTTACTGCCATAACAGCTTCTGGCTATTTCATAGCAAATACATATGTTAATCAAACATTCAATACAATTCAGCTGAAAAAAGTCAGACATTTCTGTACAACAAGATGTGACTCTATAGGGACAGTGGTGGCTTGATGGTAAAGGTTCTAGGTTACTGAACAGAAGGTCGGGGGTTCAAGCCCCAGCACCGTCAAGCTGCCACTGTTGGGCCCCTGAGCAAGGCCCTTAACCCTCTCTGCTCCAGGGGCGCTGATAAAAGGCATTGTCTCATGACATAAAAACAAAGTATGTTTTACATTCAAGAGAGTATTAAATATTTCCATTTTGGAGGTTCTTGCTACGTACACACACCAGAGGCACCAATGATCTACTAACGAGCAACTTCCTATCAAGACTTCTTTCTTCGTAATGTCTCTATACACATTTATATACAACAGGATATGATGAATCTGTGATTTTAACCTTTTCCCCTTCCTTTTTTTAAGATTTTTATTTTATTGTATAAAAGTCAAGCAGTAAATGGAAACTAATTGAGGGTTGAAACTACAGCTGTGAGAGAGGAATTGAAGAGACATCAGACCACGCATGCCATAGGATCGTTGGATTTGTTGGTTTACTGCGTCAAACATAATTTGCATAGAATTGAGAAGATCCTAATCACACATCTCTTCAAATTGCGGCTCTGTGGCATGCACGTATATAGAAAACAAACTTTCGCCTGTCGCTTTATCCCTTGCTAGAGTGAACGAATCCATAATTGTGTGTAGTGTTTCACTCACTGTCACTATGTACAGTCTAATCAATGAACATAAGCTCACTGTAAGTCACTGGGACATCTCCCTCAACTCCATAATAATGTATTTCTTTCTTGGCTGATCCAACAGCACTCTCACTTCCTCTAACTCCCTGATAAACCCTAATACACTTCACTCCAACCAGTCCCAGACTGTTCTGTGTACAAGCACTGTGTGTGTGTGTGTGTGTGTGTATGTAATACTGTTGTTTGAAAATAATATTTCTCAACACTCATCTCAGTCTCTGTTTAAACTCTATTAGAAATGTGGTGCGAGTTGAAAAAACGACAGATCACTTGCATAAACCTCTAAATATGAAGAACAAAGCGCCCTTGAAATCAAAAATTGAAGTTTTGTATCTTTTAGTATGAATGTGTGCTCCAAAACAATGCGAAAATTCGCATATAGAAGATATATGCATTCAAAATTGACCGTCTCTCTCTACCACTAATACGGATCAACAATTCTGATGACATCATTCTGCACTTCAGCTTCTCGTTAGATTTTCTGTCCAATCAAATGCTCTCTAGAATCTGAAGTGTCCCGCCCCCGACGTTATAAAAATCACTTTGCCGAAGTTGTTGAGCGAGAGAAATCGTATCAGCACGCGAGGCTCGTAAATGTGTCTTTGGCTGTTCAAATGCGCAAAACCAAATATTCAATGCAGTGCTGCCAATAAGTTTTATTTTTAAATAGGCTTTCAAAATGATTGGCACTCCTACGCTGAACAGTTTCAGAGGGATACCAAAGTGTCAGTATTGGTGTGCCAATCATTTTGAACACTTACTTAGTAGGGTGGCAATAATTCTGAAGCTAGGTGGCTAACGCTGGATGCTATCAGTAGCAGGAATACTGATGACTGATGATGTGTGAGCTTGTTAGAGCATTCTCAAATCATTAGCGTTCCCCATGAAATGGTTTCAGAGCTGTGATTTGACCCTGTATGCCAGAGTATTAGTTTTTGAAACAGGAAGGCAGAGCAACACCGTGTTAATGTGCTTGAGCAATTTACTCAGCAGCCAATAGCGTTCGAGATATGCCATGCCATGCCCTTGGTGAACTTAAACAAACCTGACAGTATCGCAGTGAACTTGCTAAAAACGGAGTGAGTTTAACAAGAGCCTGGTTTTTTTGAGCTGTGGAGGATTTTTCAGCACCGCCATCACCCATGCCTGTCCATTTTCACCAGGACGATGTCCTAGACGCTGAAATGCTGTGTTTCTGGAGTTACGCCGTACACGTTTGAGCTGCGGTTGAGCGTCGGTGGAGAGCCCACAGGAAACATCCGACACATCCGTGTGGTAGGCTAATATCTACAGGGTTAGGTTCAGTTATATATTACGCTACTTAAAAAGTTACTGACTCATACCGAAAGACAAGCCCTGACAGTGTATAAGAGCCAAATAATGTTCTCCAATATTCTGAGGCAGCCACATTCCAGCACTGAACGCAAAGTTGGTAAAACACTCCTCTGGAAAAGTCTCAAAATCACCAACCTGCATATACTCCACCCTCTTCCAAATGAATAAACTCCAACCATTTCATCTCCAAAAAGTGATGAACGGAATTATCACAAATACACACCAACAAACTTTGTTTACTGCTAACGAGCAGCGACTGTAGAGCAACACACGCCCCTGGGGGCGGGACATGTACATCGTACAGGGCGTTCCATTGGACAAACACAAAACTAGTGCAGGATGAGTCATCAAAAAAAAAATCAGCTTTTTTTTCAGAAAAATTATACAATTTGTGAGAAAAGTGTATAACTGGTTTAGATATACTATCATATCGGTGTCTGTAACACTAAGGGACATGTTTAATTTCACGGACACATTCATTACCGGTTATGTGAATATCAACACACACTTTATCGAAATAAATTACGCTACATTTATTTGGTGTTAAATTAAACTCACTATGCGCTACGTGTATGGCGTGCTAAAATGAACATATTACCCAATATTCCTTTCGGTATATTTCTAATAAATAACCTCTAACGTTAATCTTTGGTAGGTTACAACGTGTTTAAGGTTACTGCAGCATTTCAAATCCCCTAAATGAGCTTGAAACGAGCTTTATATAAACCTACTAATGCAAACAAGCGCCCGTTAGCTAGCTAGTGATACTGCTAAATCGTTTAGATGACCGAAGAACTAAATAATCTTCCCGTTAACGATTAACGATTAGCCGGCTAATGTTAGCTGGCTAATTCACCGTTAGCTCTGATAAATAAGGTCCATCGTAACTCCGCGAAAAAACGCTATATTTGTTTAAATATTTCGCACAGAAATCTGCTCATCGCTACTCTAACTCAATGCACGTCAATAAATCAGATTTCACCACAGTGAAAATATGTTTTTAGCAGATATTTACCTGAGTGAGGGTGGTGAGGGCTGCCATTTTCCCTGTTGCTCCGGGAACGGCAGGGTGAGTGCGGCATTATGTTTCCACATCCGTATTCCGACAAGTCCCGCCTCCTGCTCTACGATTGGGTGGTGATATCAACGTTCTTTGATTACAATTCGCTGAACATATACTACCCGCTCATCTAGCTAGGTATGAACCAATCCAAGAGTAGTAGGCGGGATTTGTATGAATACGGGTAGGGGAAAAAATAAAGCGAATGATATTTCCATCTACTTTCTCATATGGTTCAGATTAGTTGCTGGTGCGCCCCACAGCGGACATGGCGCTGCTTCATGTACATTTTACATACAGTATAATGCAGGCTGTTTTTCCTGTTTTTTATGAGGACAAGGTTATCAGGGATTTGTCCTACTTCTCCAGTCTTTCTAATCTGAGTAGAGTTGCTGATAGCATGATTATAGCAGGACTAAAGTAAACATACGCGTTAAAGAAAAAAAAGTACAAAACTGTACCTTTCCTTGTAATTTATCCTTGGTTTCTTTAATATATCTTTCACTTGGACATGTGGCTGTAGTGTACCTTTAAAAAAAGATTTAATTACTTTTATTTGAAAGTAAAGCTTTAAATAACAAATGTAAATGTAAACTTTTTTTTTTTTAGGTAAAACATGTGCAAAAGGTGTACGCTTGAGGAAAACACCCCTAGCAGGACAGGTCCAATTTAGTACGCTTTTTCTAGTACAAGAGACAAACAAATGAGTATAAAAATATTTCTGGAGAAATGCGACCTACCTGTAAGCCAAAAATCTGCACCAACATTAGTTCAGTTCAAATATTAGGGTGCTTTCAAAAAAAGAACCATACTCAGTCCTGTTAAAGTAGACCGAAAACATAGCGAACTGATGTTGGCCCAATATCTGTTTTGGACAGCCCTCACTATACAAAGTCTTGCAGACGTTAGCAGAGATGTTCATTGGCGAAGTGAATTTAAAGGTGCCCCAGCGTTGGCCCAGTGTTGGCACAGAACTGATGTTGGCTGATGTGATCCAACATCACTTTGCTACCTGGGTATGTTATTAGTTGGCAGTGGATGAAGCAAAAACAGAACCAAAGGCCATAGATCTATTTGTAACTCTCATCTAAATAGCTGACAAACACAAAATGCACGTATACAGTGCAAATACAGTAGAAATATGTTTGCAAGGCTAAGATTTCTGTAATTCAAAGATAATAAGAAGGTTTAAATTTTTTCGTCCACATTAGTTGTCTTAAAGTGGATTATTTTAGATTTTTGTAGAAGTGCACAGCACCTCTAGTGGTTGTAAGAAAAACACACAGAATGGTATGAAGACAGGAGCAGTGAGGCTGGGGCTGATTTCTTTCTAGCCCAGACTGTAGGTTCATGCAGCTTATCAGTCACATTAGTGTCAGGTGATTATGCACAGTGACACTTCCCCTAGACTTGATCTCCAGCTAAAAGTGTTTACACACCTCATCAGCAGTGATTGAGAAGGCATGTGTGAAATAAAGTCGCAGGTCTAATGAACATGAACAAAGTGGATTATTTGCTCTAACATCAACAAAATGCATTTGGGGGAGAAAATAAATAAGGTAGACTATACATATCACACAGAAGTATGACAGAACCAAAAGTTCTGGGTTATGTAAGAGTTACAGGTTCTTCTTCTTCTTCTTCCTCCTCCTACTCCTCTTCTTTTTCTTATCCATCCATTCATTTTCCATACTGCTTATCCTACACAGGGTCGTGGGGGAGACTGGAGCCTATACCAGGGAACTCAGGGCACAATGCAGGGGACACGCTGGATGGAGTACCCGGAGGAAACCCCTGAAGCATGGGGAGAATGTGTAAACCCAGTACACACAGGGCGGAGGTGGGTTTCGCACCCCCAACCCTGGTGGGGTTAATAATAATTAATTGATTAAGTAACCTATTTATTTATTTACTATTTCATAATATTATTGTTGTTGCTTTTGGTTATGTCAGGGTTACGGGTTTTTGTTTTTAGTTTGTCCACTTCATAGTTATGATGCTTTCCTCTTATTATTATTATTGCTAATAATAATAATAATAATAATAATAATAATAATAATTTTACACCACATTTAGAAAATGCTAATTAAAGGCTAGTAATATTATTAGTAGTAGTGGGACTAGTAGTGGTGGTAGTAGTTAAAAGGAACAGAAGACCAAAACATTTTTAATTGACATTTTCTGTGTTTTAAATCATTTGTATTTTCCAGTTTTTCAGTTCATTCATGTATAATTTTTCAGTTATCATTTTTCGCGGCATTCTTAAAAGAAACGTGAACTCTTAACAGCAAAGCTAGCTCCGTTTAAAGAGAATACGTGTTCTACAGTGCAGTGGTAATTACAGGTAATTAGAGCTTTCGTGATGGGCGGGGCTAAGAAGCCATGACCTAATTGGTCGAGCTCTGCTCTGCTGCGCTGCTATTGGCTAACCGTCCTGTCCCGCCATTGGAGCTTAGAAACAGCGCCACAATTTACTTTTGACTTTGGCTAGTTTTTCTTAATGGAGGCGTCTGTTTTGTTTTCAGTCTGATAACATACCACACACTGTTGCTAACCTACTGAGTCAAGTAAAGCATTAACGAATTCGGCAGACCGGATCTTTTTTGCCGCGTGTAATGCCGCGGAGGATGTTGGAAGTTAAACGGTTCTTGTTATTTGAGCCATTTCTGTCCCGTTAGCAGAGGAACTCGTACGGCGCTCCAGTTAGCTTAGCCAGCTAGCCGCCCTTGTTGGAACAGAGAGCGGAGTATGACGAGGAGCTGAGGAAAATGCCAGGGTCGAACCATTCAAAAATCCCAGAATAGGTGAGATGAACTATTACAAATTGATTCACTGTTAATAATAGGATCTAGTTATCTAAAAGGGCGCGTACTACATTCCCATGCCACTTTCTGATATCTTGCTAGCTTCATAACTAGCCATGCCGTTAAAGCGCCATTAAACGAGTTCATAAAGTCAAGTATCTTTTACTGGTTTTTCTTTCCTATAAAAATTCCAGTTATACAGTTGAAACATGAATCGCATTCAGGTGAATTTGCGAGGTTTGCCTTCCCACGTATTGGAAGCAGTGTGCAGACCAGATACAGCACAAAACACCAGGTAACAACACTTCCCCAACATTTTCACCTTAAGATAAATAAACTAACATCAAAACCAACTAGTAATAACCTCAGTCATTCTGGTTTTGTTTCTTTAAAGGTCACCAGAGAGCATCATCAGCCCTTTAACATTTCCTAAATCTAAAATGCACCTTTGGGATCCGACTCCTAATGGAGATCTTGTCAGTCTTCATCTTTCTTACTACAGGTGGGTCTGGTTTAAACTTGTTCGAACTAAACCACTATCAGTGTCATAGTGTTATAGGAAAATAATCAGCAACAGGACAGCGTGATATGGCAGAGTTCCTGTTCCCACCTAAAAGTTGGTTCATATTTGTATTCAGCACATCCTGAATGTTTTCTTTCTCTTATTGTGCTTATGCATCCAACGTTTAATTCGTTCAGATAAATGACACGTCATACTTTTTATCCATTTGTAGGTACGTTTAATGTTGTTGAACTTCTGTTAAACAAGTTCCTGTTTTCACATTCGTTATAGCGGCTGTAAACAATCGTTCCTTCACCAGACTCTATTTTTAAAAATTTATTTAATAAGACAAATTGTGAAGATGTCAGAAAGCTTAAAGTTACAGCTTTACCTTTGTTACAAAGTGCTGATACTGGAGACTCCTTACATAAATGTTGAATATACATATGCTTACAGAAAAAAAATCACCATCTCAGTGATTTACATGTTTTTATATCAGTTTATGTGGAGCATTCACCATACAAGTTCCTGTGATAGATTGTTACTTTACTATAGAAACATTAAATGACATGATGATAAACCTGTGCTAGTGTCAGAGCTGCTGTTATTGATCATGAATCAATACCTTCTAACCAATCAGAATCCAGAATTCTCCAGCACAGTGATTAGAATGTTGTTTAGTGTCCTTTAGAGGTCGACTGCTCGATTGGTTTTGCAGATTAATCGGCACCGTCAGCAGAAATCCACACCGATAGTCGTTCCCAGTTGTGGGAGCGGCAGAGATGGGTCCGCTGTCTTTATACAGTACGAACGTGGCCTATAGAGCCGAAATAAAAATTATCACTGACAAATTTTGTTTTTATTAGAAGTGTTTTGTAATTAATACTGGATGTCTCTTTTTACTTGTTATTTGAAGTGTTACTTTTTGGTTTGGCTGTATATCTTTTCTTTACTTTAATATTTATTAGTACGTAATATATATTAATATTTCTATGTTTATTTAATTTTTAAAAAACTCAGTACATTTTCACGGTACAGTCAGCACTGTTTATTTTTGTAATAAAGATCAGCAATATTTTACCTTGAGAGTTTTTCATTCCGTATTGATTTAAAAAATTGGTTAATTAATCGGTTATCTTCAGATACTGCCCAACTTATTTATCAGTATCGGTAAAATCCTCTATCGGTCGACCTCTAGTTTGCTTTCACTCCTTTCCTGGTTGGTATTTCCTCCTCGTGACTTGTTTTGGTGTGCGTGTGTTTCAGAAAGCCCAGGCTGCTGCTCATGGAGAAAGCGCTGCGTTTGGCTCATCGTCATGCACGACAGAGCAAGAAGCCTCAGTTTTCCTGTTTCCTTCTTGGGACGCTAGCTGTGGAGAGCGGTGAGCAAACCTCTGATCAGTGACCATTAGGGCTGGGCTATATGACATTAATGACATTATGTATCAACACTGTGATACATGATATCGCAACAATTAAATGCACTTTGTATAGCACTTTTTACAATAGACGTTGGCACAAAGACGATTTATAGGGAATTGGCTCTCTGAGAAACACTGAGGCGACTGCGGTGGGGAAAAACTCCCTGGAAGGACACGAGGAAGAAACCTTAAGAGGAACCAGACTCAAAAGGAACCATGTTTTGAGTGACGGCGGATAGTGGTGTTATAAATCATTACAGTATACAGGTGTAGAAGAGGAAATGTTGATGGGACGTTCAGTATGAGTTAAACTAGATAAACTAGTTTGATTTTTTACAAGCATAGTGTTGGAAGGAAGTCACTTGCATTGGTACTCCTGCGCTGGTAACAAAGAACGTATATCAGGTGTGTGTTGCTTTTGAATGTTTTTAATCAATTTATGAAGCCACTGTAAACTTTATCCTTACATATTATATCGTAATTGTCCAATGCTATTGTATTTTGTGCAGGCAATTAGATGAATAATAATAATAATTGAAATCAGGTTCTGAGACGAGTAAACATTCAATTTCATTAAATTTCCCGTCAACTCCAGAATCCATTTATTCCACCATGTTTTCTTCCTGACTCCCAGATCAGAGCTCAGAGTTTCCCACTGGATAATTACGACTTTGTTGTGGCGTTCATGTGCGTTCACCTCGTAAATACGATCTTTCTGACATGACTTGAACGCATCTATCTAAAGAGAGCGATGTGGCAGCTCTCTCACCTCCTCATCTGTACACTCTGCTGAAACAGATCATGTTCTGAAGCTTCAACGTTCATGCCGATACTATCATCGCCCTCGTCAATTCGTATATTGCTAACCAGCTGCATCGTATAGAGGCATTTGCATTCTGGGATCGGAGTCCATCAGTGGATTGTACTCTGGATTTCTTATCAACATGGCATAGAATTTAACATTGTTGGGAAATGATGTTTTTATGAGCTCATTGACTCTTTTTTTTTTTTTTTTTTTTTTGACTGTGTTTGTGATGACTGCATCACCCTGTGACATCAGAGTGACACACAACCGCTTAAGTCTCTCAGGAATAAGTCAAATACAGCACTAACCACATTAATGCCAGAATCACTAAACACATGATTTAAAAAATTATTATTTTTTTAATTTACATGTTTGAGGGTGAAGTTTTCCTTTGTATATGTATACATTTTCATCATTTCTACTGTGTAGATGAGGAAGGCGTGACGATCACATTGGATCGGTTTGACCCCGGCAGAGAGCAACCTGACGGCTCCATGAAATCACCGACTGCCCTCCTCCCCGGCGACGTCCTGGTGCCATGTGTGTTCGACTCTCAGTCCGTTCTCGACACCACCGTGTACAATGCACGTGACCTGGACATCACTTTTAAGGTATCTGATCAAAATGTTTGTGTGTGTGTGTGTACTCGTGTTTGTCGGTTATGAGTAAGTGACATGTGGTGGAGATGGAGCAGCTGTTTGAGAAACTCTCCAGACACTCAGACGTCATGGTGTGTTACAGCAGTAATGAACGTGTTCTCTGGCAGTTACTCCAGCCTGTCAGTACCATCTGCACCTCAAGGAGAGGCAATTATTACCGGTGTGTCGTTTATATATAACAGATTTAGTCTGTGTGACTTGGGTGGCATGTGCACATGCTGTCTTTTCTCTAATTAAGCAGGAGGAGTTCTAGGTTTAGATGTAATTATCATTCCTGATGCTTATTATATCCTGGCTGTCTATTTTTACGATTAAAACAAAGAGAGCTGTGTGGGTCACAATTATTTTATTTTTTATTTATTTAAACCCCCCCCCCCACCCCCCCCACCGACCGCTGTTTTATTTAGAGTAGACACTCTGCTTGTTTACTGTGTACAAAATAAGCAGGAAAAAATAGCAAGAGAACAAATGAATGATAAATGAAGAAGCTGATTGCTAGAGTTAAGATAAGGTATTGTAGCAACCTGTTTACATCACCGCTTGAATAATCTGATCTGCGGGCCATTTATTTAAAAAACAAAATATGCATGTTAATTATTTGTGAAATTACTTTATAAACGCTTAAGGGAAATACAAATACAATAATTCATGTAGTTCTGTAGGTGATGATTAGTAGGTGCCTGCGGGGGGGGAGTAATAAAAAAAAATCTAAGTTTAGTAGGATTATGGTGATTTGACCCTGATCCATGATTTCCATGTTTTGCCAATGGTGGTGATGTTTCCTCTTGTTATGTGATATTGATAATGTTTATATCCTGATCTCCGCTCTGTCAGATGTTGGAGCATTCCTGCAGCAGCAGAGAGGCGATGGAGCTGTGTAAGCTGATGAGTCTGCGTGTGCGTCTCAGCTGTATGGAGAACATGGACCGGCTGAGCTTCAGCCTGAACTGGGCCGGAGTGACGTTGTCCAGCTCACTGGAGGCCGTCCCCGTGCGCGTGCTGCCCGTCATCCCTACTGCGCTGGCCAGGAACCTGAGTAGCCCAGCCAGCATGGCACAGCCTCTACACACTCGCACTAACGCGGGGAAACGAGGGTGAGTGAACAAACACCCTTTTAAAAAAATGCTATTTTTCAGAATGAAAAACCTTTAAACACACAGTAGAGCTGTTGATTAGCTTTAAACTTTTCTTTTGAGCTTTAATTACTCTCAACATTTCATATTTGGATGCATTGGAACATTATTGAGACTGTAAATTATACTATAATAATAATAATAATGATTACAGATGATACCAATCTGATACCCAGGATTATATTAGGCTGGTGCCAGTTTAAAACTTAGTAGTTTTTAAAGAGAAAATATCGCCTGGTTTTGATATCGGCTGATACTCAAGGTTTCAGTATCGGAAAAGAAAAAGAGGTACCTCTGCCATTTCTAATAATCATAATGTGTATTTATATAGCACCCTTCATACACTATATATTTAAAATGCAGCTCAGAGTGCTTTACAGTAAAAACAGACAATAATGAAATAAAATGTAGTCAAAAAATAAAATGGTAATAAAGGCTAATTTTAAAAAATGAAAAATATTTTAGAAATGTGTGTAAAAATAGAACACAAATGAAAAATAATCTAAAGGTAGATGGCACTGTACCACTTTTCTTTTAATTTTTTTTTCATGATACACACCATGTTTGTAACATTCAATAGAAAAATACATATTAAACCCCTCACCCCCTTCCCGCAGGTCCCTACCAAAACAATCGGAGGAAATTCATACAAATTAAAACACCTCTGTAATACGGAAAGCATGGCTCTTGCCTGCCTTTACAATGTACCACTAATAACACATGTACACCAAATGTATACAAAATATGTACAGCATAGGCTCTCCAGGGTCATGTTCTCTCGTAACTCCTCCTTACATCACACCCTCATGTCCCCCTGGACATACAAGACGACACTTTTTCTTTACCGAAGCCAATATCTATATTTTTTCTTTAAAAACTATTAAGCTTTAAAGTGATTTTTAAAATCTAAAGCACTTGTACAGGCAAATACAGAAAGAAAATGCATAGCTTTCCAGTTCAGAAAATGTTTTCCAAATCCAATCTTTTCCATTTGTTACAGGATTGGCTCAAATTCTTTTTTTTTTTTTTGCTGATATCAGGTTCAATTTTGTTCTGGTGTCAGCGTGATACTGATCCTGGGTATCAGATCAATGCCATCTCTGTCTAAATGGAATGTAAAAGTAGCATGTAAGGCAAATAATATAAGCTAGTTAAAAGATTAAGTGAAAATTAGATTTTTTTTTTTGAAGGTTTTTTTTTCTCCCTTACAAATTTTATTGAGGCAATACCATAATTTTATTATACTTTAATTCGTTTATTATACCCAAGTTTTTTCCCCCTAATGATTTATTACATGGTTTATATTTTTTACTATATATAATATATATAATATAAAAATCATGCAAGGAAATATTAACCCCCCCCAGGTTCCTGACCATGGACCAAACCCGCAAACTGCTCCTCATCCTGGAGTCGGATCCAAAGGTCTACACGCTTCCTCTTGTCGGAGTGTAAGTGTTCTCAGTTTTGCACGGGTTATGTATGGGATCTACATGTTTATTGCTTAAATGTTTTTTTTTGTGTGTGTCAGCAGTTTTCATTGCAGCTTGGTTTCTGTTTCATGAAATCTGATTTTCAAATCCTTGAGCCTTTTTGTCTTTCAGAACAGTAGCTGGACGATCAGTAGCTGTCCGTTAGCCGAAGGGGTGGAGTGATGTGTTATAGCAAATGTTTTGTTGCTGTACTTTTTAAATAAATGCCACTGAGATAACCATGCAGATTTTGTGAAGTGTTTTATTTTTATGTATATCTCGCACTTTACAAAATCTGCATCGTTATCTATATAGACCAATATTTCCTCGAGTTACTGCACTCAACTTAACCTATGTGAACATATACGTGCAATATACGTGTAATATGCATTCACTGCTACATCTCCTCCATGGTTTTTTATTTTTCTTTATTTCTTTCCTGATCGGAAAAGGAAAAAGTCAGGGGGGCAGAAAGCATTTGGTGCAGACTTGCCAACCGTTTGTATTTTGTGTAGGAGCGCTACATTTTAACATCAGAGTACACTGCTATTACGCTGCTATGTTATCACTCAAAAAGGTCGTCTTATTCCCCCCAATAAAAACGAATCTGAAATGATTGATAATTGCGTCAGTGTTTTGAACGGTGTTTTAAACCGTTTTCGAATAATGTATGAATGAGTCTGTCAAAGCAATCATGACTTTAGGGCACCTGCGGTTTCAGAGCAGCACCACCTACTGTTCTTGAGATATGAAAAAAGCACATTTTTGCTTATAACTTCTGAAGAGTTAGTTCTAAAATCATGAAACTTGTCTTGATTCTGTGGGGCATTCCGAGTCAAATTATATGAAATTTGCATAGGTCTGCCATTTTGGAGTTCGGCCATTCTGGGATTCGGTATCTTTTTTTTTAAGAAAAAGATATTTTTAAAGCATGATAACAGCTTTTGAATACTTTTGCCTATTGTTATGAGACTGGTCTTGCTAGAGTCCTTTGCTCAAGCTGAAAACAATGATGCCAATTATGCCATGGTCGACCGAATTTCCTGTCTGCCGTTTTGAAATGCGTTGTTAACTAACTTTTTCGAACTCCTCCTAGACCATTCGTCTGTTTTTTTTTTTTATTTTATTTTATTTTTTTATTATTTTTTTATGAAAATCGAATCAGATCAGCTTCAGACCATGCTGGCAAAAAATTATGAAAAGCTTTTGGTAAACCAAATCGTTCTCAAATCCCACACGGACAAATTCGACGCCGAGCATGCTGAAATGGGCCCGAGGCTATATCTTCATTACGCTTTAGTGTATTTAGGCCAAACTGAGTGTACCTGCACAGCTTCGGAACAGCGCCACCTAATGTTTGAGAGAGATGAAAAAAGCATATTTTTGCTATGGTTAAATTCTGAGTGATTTATGATAATCATTACCATGCTAAAATCATGCTTGCTTATCTCCTAACTTAGTGCTTGGCCCTATAATTGCTGCTTACAGCTATATTTATTATTATTATTATTATTTAGTTTCTTTGCAGTACTTATTCAGTATTCTTGCTGCTGTTCCACTGTGCTGTTTCAGTCTGCACTATAAGCTACTTTTTGGTCACTCATAGATTATAAAAGGTGTTGTTTCTACATATATGGTAAAGTAAAGCTATTTAACAACCTATTATCACAGCCCACGTCAGTCACCTCACCGTTTTTTGTCTTTGACCGTTTACTTAGTGGTTTCTGCTCACCCTTTTTTAATCCTTCACTGTTGGTAATTTAATCTGTGCTAGTCACAGCCTGACCCAAAGCCTCACGGGAGATTTGTAACTGTTGAGCGGCTGGATGGTGAAGTTTTTTTTTCCCCCTCTCCTCTCATGTGACAGATGGTTAAGTGGTGTTACCCACATCCACAACCCAGTTGTGTGGGCATGGTGTCTGAGGTACCTGTACAGCTCCTCTCTCCATGACAGGTGAGTGCTGCATCCATCTGTTCATCCCGTGTGCACTTCTGTCGAAGGGTATCTCTTTTTGTTTCTTGTCACGCAAAACACGTTTTTAATTTAGTCATTATTAATATAGTTTTACTCTGATTTTTAACAAATTCTCCAATTTGGTCCAAAACTATTTTAATCTTGTGTTAAAATTAATATACAAATCACAATTTTACTATGAACCTGTCAAAATGTTCTAAAATGTACAGACAGGTTAGAAATGTTCAAGAAATTCTTACAAATCATTAGAGCTGCAACAACTAATGGATAAAATCAATAATAATCGATTATGAAAATCGTTCAGATTTATTTGTAGAGCACTTTTAACAATGGACATTGTCTCAAAGCAGCTTGACAGAAATATATACATTTCAGAATATAAATGTTAAATTTAGGAATTTGACAAAAGGCTGCTTCATCACTTTAAAAAAATAAAATAATTTAAACAAGTTTTATACGTGGTCTATGGAGAAGGATAGTGGTAAATAATCTTAAGCCTTGATTTGAAACTTATTCTGAGATGTTCGAAGTGTTGTATCATTCTAAAGGAAACAGGCAGCCAGTGGAGTGACACTTAAACTGATCTAATATGAAATCATTTTCTGGTACGTGTTAATATGATTATGATTGTAATTTTGAGTAAATTATTTTATTTTAAATAGTGCTTATGAACATGGTTTTGTTGGAGTAAGTAGCTTTTCTTATTGTTTAAGTAGAAATGTATAATCATTGTGTTTTTTACACAATCGTTTAGCCCATCTTCTTGAATAATTGAGATGTTGTAAAAGACTAAAAGAGTCTTCATGTCTTTTCCAGAGTGATGTCAGAGGACGAGGCGTTCCTGGTGGTCCTGTACTCTCTCACTCACCGGGATCCTGAGTTTTACCAGTGCAAGCTGCGTGGGCCGAAGGATATGAGCTATCAGCTTCTCGTCAGCACAGAATCACTCGCGCTTTTTAAGGTCGGCTCACTAGGAGTATAGCACTAGCAAGTGATAAAGCAAAAGATGACCATTCACATT
This sequence comes from Ictalurus furcatus, assembly GCF_023375685.1. Lineage (NCBI taxonomy): Eukaryota > Metazoa > Chordata > Actinopteri > Siluriformes > Ictaluridae > Ictalurus > Ictalurus furcatus. The sequence goes on from NC_071264.1 coordinate 17,671,996, forward strand.
AGATAAGTTAGGTCTGATACAGTAAAGCGATAAATCCAAACTAGTATCTTAGACCAATCCTGGGGCATGCATGGTCTGACATTTCTTCAGTTCCCCGTTCTCAACTTTTTATTTCCTACCTTCAGTTAGTTCCCATTTACAGTTTAACACACACTATGGAAAACAAATTATCCTTTCATATGACCTCTCCATAAATATGTATAAGACATTTATGGAGAAAAATAAAGCTTGGAAGGAAGTAGCAGAGATCATTGGTGTGTCTGGTGAGTGTACATGGTGAGCTAGTACAGTTAGCTTGCTTTGCTAATCTGTCAACAAAGCTAGAACGAAAAAACATTTTAAATAATGGCAAAGGGTATCGTGGGTTGTAGGTTATACATTTTAGCTGCTACTTTTTCCTCATTGGGGCTAAAATGAAAATGCTGGACAGGCCACGCCCTCAAGAGACGAACTACAAGCAACACAATTGACCAGTTTTTTTCTAGCGTGAGTAGGGTTAGAGGTGTTTGTGTTCCCATAATGCAACACTCTCATGTTATCTGTAGTCCACTGCATTGTGAATATGAAAATATATCAAATGTATATAATATTTTTATCTCTTCCTTACATGCAAAAATTATCCTAGAGCTTGAGAGTTTAATTTGTTTGTGTGTGTGTAGAATGTGGAGCCAGCAGAGGGACGTTTGCTGCACTTTGATCTCGGTGCTGAGAGCCAGAATCGGGAGGCTGAACTCTTTAAAGAGGCATTGTCTCGTTCAGCGTTACCGAGGTAAAGTGACCTTTCTGGATTCTGATTGGTCAGAAGGTGCTGATTTAATTTTCTATACCAGCAGCTCTGACCAGTGGTGCAGCTGCAAATCACATGTTTATATTAACAGGCTGGTGAGGAAGCTGCTGTTTATAGCTGATTTAACATATATGAGAACAGGAATTAAGTTGTCTCATGGATGTTCCACAACATAAGATGTGTGGTGTATTGTTCTGTAATGAATATAACATTGTCAAATTGCTGTGGTATAAGAGGAATACAACCCCTGGCCAAAATGATGGAATCACCGCGCTTGGAGGATGCTCACTCAGCTTTTTTATTACTACGTTGTGACCAGATTGCGCTAGCATGTTGTACAAGAAAGCGGTTGCATCCTGGGCATTTTTAGAAAGTGTTTGTGTTTTTATGTTTATGTACTTGTTTCTTCGCGTTGCTTCATCTGAGCTGAGGTATGATCACTCAACAGTTTTGGAAATCAAAGCTTCCATTAACTTTGTGGATGGACATTTCATTGCTGCTGGCCATACTTTCACCTTTTCCAATTATCTGTTGTCCATACCGCTGGAGTTATCTCGTCTGCACTGCGGCTCCTATTTTAAAAAGAAGCACCACAAAGGACGAGGAAAGCGCGGCATAAGGTGGAGTGCACGCGTGGATTGGGGGAACTACGAGTTGTTTCTTTGGACGTGGCTCTTGCCGGTGTACCCTGATCAACCTGCGCCTATATTTCAGCCTCTGTTATTAAAAACGCACAAACGGAGTGGACTATTTAAAATGGATTGCTATTTAAAGAAACTGAAGTATTCAGCATTTGTACAGTAACTCAGTTTTGACTAAAATAAAGATGGTGTGTCGCAGTTTGTTTTTTTTTTCATTTGTCTGTTTATTTTTATTTTTTGACGTGTCCATTGGCAATGAATATATTCTCTTCTTTCCATCAGAGCTGGAACTGCATCATCAGCTGTAGTCCAGAATAAACTGTCCATCAGCGACCATGACTCAGGAGTTGAAGATGAGGATCTCTCTCCTCGGCCATCTCCTAACCCTCACCCCATCAGTCAACAGGTCTGACTGCTCTTACACGTTTATCCTTTGCATTACTCAATAGAGAAGGCACGATACCACCTTTTCATTTCCCGATACTGATATCGAAACCTTGACTATCAGCTGATCATGATACCCATGTGATTTCTTTCTTTCTTTTTTTCTTCTTCTTTAAAAACTATTAAGCCTTAAAATTTTCTTACATGAAGCATTTCACAGCTGATCTCCTTCAGACAAAATCAATTGCATTGTAAATATAATAAAGTATCAATATATCAGTATAAATCAGTCTTAACAAAAGAAAAACCAGTCTAGTCTCTTTATTGGTAAACATTTCCAGTTTCAAAAATCCATTTCTTTTACAAATCCATTTCCTATCTGCGGTCTGTTACAGGATCAGATAGCCGATATGTTTTCTCAGATATCCGATGCATCTTTTTTTTCTTGTTGGTCTCAGCCCAGTATCGGTCCTGGTGCCATCTCTATTACTCAACAATAAGGATACACATTAAGGTTCAGTCATACAACCTGTTGTTAAACTGATATTAATTTTAATGAAATTCAGTGTGATGCGCCACAGACGTTTGGTGCCATTCAAATTTTCAAATCATTAACCTTTAACACACCTGCTGTTGACCTGTAGGGCAGCAGATCCTAAATGGGTGAAACACTAACTGTATCCGTGTGTATGCTACTAAACTAGCTAAAAATGTGGTGGTATAGTCAGTTGGAAGGCTGTAGAAAATTGTATTTGTCTTTCTTTTCAGAGCTGGAATGATGTACAGTAATTGAGAGGCTATGTATAACAGCATCTTTCTTTCTGTCTGTCTGTCTGTCTGTCTTTTTAGTGCTCAAACTCCATACGCAGTCAGTTGAGGGGCTGTAGAAAACACTTTTTTCCCCTGTTGTTTCATTCCTTAATTCTTTCTTTTTATTTTTTTTTCAGACCTGTAACTACATATAGAGTCGGTTGATATGCTGTAGAAAATGGTCTTTCAGTCTTTTTCTTTCTCCTTTTTCTCGCTTACTTTTTCTTTATGACTTTTTATAGCTGGAACATACAATTAGTTGAGAGGCTGGAGAAAATGGTCTTCTTTCTTTTTATATCTGTTTCTCTTTTTTATTATTCTTTTGTCTTTCTGTCTTCAGAGGTGGAACTACAAGTGTACCCAAAGAAAAGAAATCATTTAAAATTAATTTTTTATTTCTGTAATTTCATTCAAAAAGTGGAACTTTCATATATTCTAGATTCATTACACATAAAGTGAAATATTTCAAGCATTTATTTGTTTTAATCTTAATGATTACAGCTCATGAAAATCAAAAATCCAGTGTCAAAATATTAGAATAAAGAATTTATAATACAGGAATGATGCAGTGTCTCATTCCTACTGTCAAACCACTCCTGAACCAGAGACAACTTCAGAAGCGTCTTACCTGGGTTAAGGAGAAAAAGATCTGGACTGTTGCTCAGTGGTCCAAAGTCCTCTTTTCAGATGAAAGTAAATGTTGCATTTCATTTGGAAATCAAGGTCCCAGAGTCTGGAGGAAGAGTGGAGAGGAACAGAATCCAAGTTGCTTGAAGTCCAGTGTGAAGTTTCCACAGTCAGTGATGATTTGCGATGCCATGTCATCTGCTGGTGTTGATCCACTGTGTTTTCTCAAGTCGAGAGTCAATGCCACGTCTACCAGGAGATTTTAGAGCACTTCATGCTTCCATCTGCTGACAAGCTTTATGGAGTTGCTGATTTCCTTTTCCAGCAGGACTTGGCACTAGCCTACAGTGCCAAAACTACTAGTAACTGGTTTGCTGACCATAGTATTACTGTGCTTGATTGGCCAGCCAACTCGCCTGACCTGAACCCCATAGAGAATCTGAGAGACATCAGACCCAACAATACAGACGAGCAACCTGGGCTTCCAGAACACCTCAGTAGTGCCACAGGCTGATTGCCTCCATGCCACGCCGCATTGATGCAGTAATTCGTGCAAAAGGATTAAAGCCCCGACCAAGTATTGAGTACATAAATTAACATACTTTTCAGAAGTTCGACATTTCTGTATTATAAATTCTTTATTCTAATATTTTGAGATACTGGATTTTTGATTTCCATGAGCTGTAAGCCATAATATCAAGATTAATACAAAAAAAATGCTTGAAATATTTCAAGAATATATGAAAGTTCCAGAGGTTGTAGAAAACAATATTTCCTCTTTTATTTCTTTCCTTTCTGTTCTTGCTTTCAACTTGGACAGGATGAGAAGCTTTGTAGAACTCCCAATATACAGAAATATTTTGTATACATAGGATTTTATTTAGTATCCTAAACTCATTTTAGGATAATTAATTTCTATTTCAAATCTAGTGAAATTGTAATAGTATGCAACTAAACTGAAGCCTTTTTGTATTCAAAATCATTTAAAAATTTTATTTAAACTGAGACTTTCTCAGGTCTTCTCAATGAAACTGATCCATTATGTTTAAAGCTTTATGGCTTGTGACCATCTGATATGTAGATTATTACAGAATGATTCATTCAAATTAAAAATATATATATTTTAAGTACTTGTTTAAAGTTTAACTTTTGTGATGTTCATCCTTATTTTTTTCCCCCCAGACAAGACAAGTCCAGCCCTCTGTGCCAGAACTCTCCATGGTTTTGGATGGCAGCTTCATGGATGGAAAAGTAGTGGAATCCTATGAGCACACTCTCACACATCCTGTCCAATCAAATCCTCAGCTTAGGAGCTATAGCAGCAGTACTCCACCCTCCCACCCTGCACCACGACCATCTTCTCAGAGTGTCATGGCTGGCCCTCCACCTATCAGGCGACCTCTGACCCCAGTGTTGTCCCAGCCAAAGCTCAATAGAACACAGTCCACTACTGGGCACCAACCCTCCACGTGCAGGAAATCTGTTCCCTCTGTGGGCCGAAGATCGAGCAACGGCTTCTCTGCTTCATCATCTTCCTCATCGTCTTCTTCACCCAAGGCTGGCTCATCTCCAAGTGGCTCTATCCAGGAGCGCACACAAAGATCTGGTCACCCAAATCCTCCAGTGCCAAACCAAAAGAGCAAAAAAGTGTCCATCAATGCAGATCAGACGGCACTGCTGCCCCCTTCTCAGCACATGGTGTTCCACAGTACCCCTGCTTTCAACCCTGCCTGCAGCTGCTACCCTACCCACCGTGCCCACATGCCCATGTACCAGGGCAACACCTGGCAAGGGACTCCATCTTCACCTATGCAGAACCCTATGCATTGTCCTCCTGAAGGCAGCCCACATCGGGACTGCTGTCTCTCCCCTACCAAGCCTGCATTGTCTCTGGGGTGCCGCATGTCGCCTGCTCAGAGCCCTGTGTGCCATGCTGGCATTCCCCTGCACTACTCTCCGTCACACGGACCACACATTCCCAACGCCAACCCTTGTAGTGGAGCTCTGGACCACACAGCGTCCATGTGCCAGGTTCAGTGCTGCCAGCTCCAGCCTGGTCCCACTGCAGTCACTGCACCAGACATGGGCGTGGGCCTTCTTCCTGCTGACGCCTACAGGATGCTGATGGAGCAGGACCGGCAGCTGAAGCAACTGCAGGCTCAGGTTTGTTGTGGATAGAAGCATAGGAAGTCAAGAAAAATCAGTGGCCAATAAAATGCCATCAGTAGACTTAATAGTATTAGTATACATATATATACACTACATGTATATTCAGCCTAATAAGTAAGGAGTAAAGCACTTGGGGGCATGCTGTTAACACTCTGATGTTGATTGTTTTCCTATAACACCATTTCCCAAACATGGACTGTGGGAGAAAAAAAAAAAAGAAAAAAAAGATGGATGACGCACTTTCACTTTCTTCCATTGTAGAAAAGTGAAGCCGCAATATAGTCCCAATATAGCACTGACATCTTGGAGGCCGAGTCTGTGCAGTAGTGAGCGTGCAAGCACGTCACACCCTCGTTTTTATAGCATCAAATAACTAACTCTATATAAACCTATTTAAAAAAACGAACACTTGAACTTGCATCAGCGTGATTAAAAACTACCTAAAATGATAGAAACCATTTTTTGGGAAAAAATTATTTGAAGTGTAATTTTATTTAGTTTATCTTGCATCCCTTTAGATTACATTGACCTATACTGCATCCAGCCACCTGGGGGCAATCAAAAACGTTTCTGCTTCGCTTTTCAGGGCTTGTGCGGCACACTTGGTCCCAAAGTGTTTCATTCCGCTTACATCACAGCAATTTGCCAACAAAAAAATGTCATCGCCTTATGTTCAGTAAGGAAAGTTTGTTTTTAGAGTATGTTTTGCGGTAATTCACATTTTAGGGCTTCAAAAATATTAAACCAATTGATTAACCAGCTTAAATGTGACCTATTAATGAGAAGGGTCTGTGTTTGTGAAATATGCAATCCAAAACTGAGGACCAATCCCACCTGCTCTTGCAGTTATTATTTTTGTTTGTCAAACAAACATGGTTCTATTTCCCAGGATAAAGCAGTCACTGAAGATGAATATCTTCATATCAGTCTTCATGTGACGGTGACCAAGTGTATCAATGTTAAAACCACCCATTCATGTAATGATTTTTTTTTTTGTCTCGACACACACTTCTACTCAAGCATCTGTTTTTAATTTGAAATAGGTGGAATGTACGCCTGTCAGTTTGTCTTTAAACAATGTTTTTTTTTTTTTTTCTGTCAAAACTTCCATTTCCATCCTCTAGCTGTCTCTGTACCTAGTGTCTGCTCAGATGAGCTTCCTTCAGCGAAATAATTTAGTTGAATAAACTAGATTTTTTTCATAGGCTACAATAATTTTTGTGTTCGTTTACACCAGGCTGTGGCCAGCCCGTTCACGACCCCTGTTTTACCCTGTGTTTCTTAGATCCAGAAACTTCTTGATGCCCAGAGCAAGGTGCCAGAGTCGCCTCGAGCATCTCCAGAGGAGCAGCAGGAGCAGGCCATTCAGACCTCAGTGCTTTCTGAGCCCCTAAAGAAGACGAGTGTGAGCATCGCAGTAGGAACAGGTGCACACACAACCTTCATTATTCCATCAGCCTTTTGTGTTTTACATCATTCTCTTCAACATCAAATCAGCTCAACACGTTTAAAAACGTTCACATAGGTGCCAGTTTGTTCTGGAGCGCTCCCGATCAAAGCTCCATACATGAAGATCAGTCTGAGTGTGATCCCGAGGCGAACAGCACAGTGTCCTCCAAACTCTGCTCAGAGACGATCCACCATAGCAGAGAGGAACTGAGCCCTGCGACACCTCGACACTCCACATCATCGCCACAACACAAGTATGAGATCACCTGCTGTTAATACACATTCAAACAATCCTTATTTCAGGCTATACTGTACAGTGTGTGTCTGTGTGATTACCACTCTCAGAAATGTAAACTAATCCCCCTGTACTGAAATCTGATTTACACCAAAATCGCACAAATTAACGCAAAATCAAGCAAATGATTAGAGGAGCTCGCAATATTTCATAATTACCACAGATTTGGGCCAAGATGTGTCATCTGACTCATCAAAATGCACATTCAGCCAAAGCCCTCTTTGATTCACCTGCGTCTAACATGAGTACAATTAAAAGCCCTGCTGAAAAAAACAATAGAAACATCACAGGAATTCTAATGGTTTGTAGTGGAAAGCAACAGCTACCCATTAAAGCCATTACCATTACTGGCCCTTAATGTTATCCACTAGATATAGCATGCCACTAATAGACAACAACATATTACCAGTAGGAACCACAGGGCCCATTACAGTTTCCATTAAGACCAATAAAATTCAAATTATAACCATTAACACCAAACAAATTTTATGCTTTCTATTTTTTTTTTTATTCTATTGTTTCTATTGTTTTCTCATTTACCAACAAACATCAGTGTGAAAGATCATATAAAACAATTTTATACACTTGCAATTTCACCAAATCAAGTAGTTTTCTGCAAAAAAAAAAAAAAAAAGCCGAAGTAAAATGGAGCATTTTTGGCTTCAGCAATCACAAAAAACCTCTGCGAAACCTGGTACGCACTGATTGTTGGAAAATACTCTGACAGACAGGGTGGTGTGACGAAGCGGAGTTACGGTTACCACCCCAATAACAGCACTCCCCAAAGTGTTTTATTCTTCTTATACCACAGCAAATTGACACATTACAGATTTTTTTTTTTTAATTAGTTCCAGAACAGCATGTCCCACATTTTATTCATGACATTTAACATTTTAGAACATCCCAAAACAAGCTAGTGTTAGCACTTAAATCATAGCAACTATAAACTTTCTTCCCCAGCCTCATTTTTTTCTCTCTTTTTCGTCATTATATTTAATTACAAAGCACTGACACTGTAAATAGACACCTCCTTACAGAAAACTTCACCATCTCAGCGATTACACACTGAATCAGTCGTTACTGTAGAAACGATCACATGGTAGAATGAGCACATTAATATGAACCTGTGATCTGAATTACATCCAGAACTACTGTCAGAGCTGCTGTTATAGAAAATCAATCAACACCTTCTGACCAACTGAGAATTCAACAACACTAATATAAAATAATAATAATAATTATATAAGATGTAATCATTTATTTGGGAAGGAAAGTGGATAGAACAATAGAGAGGTATTGTAAGTGTAAAACTTGGGAAATGGGTTAAGCAAAATAATATTTATGGTTTATTTACATGATTTGTATTTAGATTACGAAGTTTTAGTACATATTTTTTTTATTAATAAAGTTTCTCCCCCCCAGCACATCAGATGTAGCAGGTTCTTTTCAGAGTCCTGTATTAGGAGCGAGTGCGAGCATGTATTATAACTCTCAGTCTCACGACACAGAGGACTTCTCTCAAAATGGAGAAATACCCAGTCAGAGATTTTATCAAGAGTTACTGGTAAGATACATCTCTCTCTCTCTCTCATGTAGTCTGGAATTATAGCTTGAGACATGTTTTTAGACAAGTTTGCTATTTTTTTCCGTAGGGTCAAGTGAAAAGCCGTCTCCAAGACTGTGTACCTGAAGAAGAAAAAACGGAGCGGGACGTGCACAGTCCTCGTCCCAGACACAGTCTGTCGCCTAGAAATTCTCCTCCAAACAAACCTGCACTCGGAGAGCAGAATGCTGAGGGTTCAGAGGAGGATCGGGTGTTCCGTGCCACACTCAAACAGCTGCAGAGCCTCGGCGTCAACGTGGAGCTCAGTACAGGAAAGTCCAACCGCAGCACTGTGGAGAGCGCCAGGTACATGAAGCATCCTATGCTGTGATCTGTAGTGTCGTGTCCGGTGTTTTATCCTCTAGCTCAAATCGCTCTGCGCTTGTCATTTGGTGGCATATCATGTCTTGACAGATCTGTGAAACTTAATGCGCTTTGCGTAGGAGCTCGGCATTTTAACACCCGAGTACATTGCTATACGAGTTATCAGTAAGAAATATGACAAAAGAGTAAAAAAAACTAATAAATAGGGATTCACCGAATGTTCAGCAACTGAAATAAGTGAAAAGACCGAATAAATTTTACTGAACATTAACGTTTTGGAGAACACGATCAAATGGCAGCCAGCGTAGAGTGAAAAGCACGTGAGCTTTGTAACTGTAAAAGCTTTGTAATTTGTAATTAAGCCCAGCGCAGTAGAAACTGGAATGTGTGTTTATATACAGTCCATCCGGAAAGTATTCACAGTGCTTCAATTTTTCCTTATTCCAAAATGGATTAAATTCCATTTTAAATTAAAATTTGATTGATTAATTTTTTTTTCCTCAAAATTCTACAAACAATACCCCATAATGACAACGTGAAAGGAGTTTGTTGAAATCTTTGCAAATTTATTTAAAAAAAAAAAAAAAAAAAAAAGCTCATGTACATAGGTATTCACAGCCTTTGCTCAATACTTTGTTGAAGCACCTTTGGCACCAAGTACAGCCTCAAGTCTTTTTGAGTATGATGCTACAAGCTTGGCACACCTATTTTTGGGAAGTTTCTCCCATTCTTCTTTGCAGGACCTCTCAAACTCCATCAGGTTGGATGGGGAGTGTCGGTGCACAGCCATTTTCAGATCTCTCCAGAGATGTTCAGTCGGGTTCAAGTCTGGGCTCTGGCTGGGCCACTCAAGGACATTCACAGAGTTGTCCTGTAGCCACTCCTTTGTTATCTTGGCTGTGTGCTTAGGGTCGTTGTCCTGTTGGAAGATGAACCTTCGCCCCAGTCTGAGGTCCAGAGCGCTCTGGAGCAGGTTTTCATCAAGGATGTCTCTGTACATTACTGCATTCATCTTTCCCTCAATCCTGACTAGTCTCCCAGTTTCTGCCGCTGAAAAACATCCCCACAGCATGATGCTTCCACCACCATGCTTCACTGTAGGGATGGTATTGGCCAGGTGATGAGTGGTGCCTGGTTTCTTCCAGACATGACGCTTGCCATTCAGGCCATCAGACCAGAGAATTTTGTTTCATCATCTTCTGAGAGTCCTTCAGGTGCCTTTTGGCAAACTCCAGGCGGGCTGTCATGTGCCTTTTACTGAGGAGTGGCTTCTGTCTGGCCACTCTACCATACAGGCCTGATTGATGGAGTTCTGCAGAGATGGTTGTTCTTCTGGAAGGTTCTCCTCTCCACAGAGACACGCTGGAGCTCTGTCAGTGACCATTGGGTTTTTGGTCACCTCCCTGACTAAGGCCCTCCTCCCCCGATCGCTCAGTTTGGCCAGGTGGCCAGCTCTAGGAAGAGTCCTGCTGGTTCCAAACTCCTTCCATTTACGATGATGGAGGCCACTGTGCTCATTGGGACCTTCAATGCTGCAGAAATGTTTCTGTACCCTTCCCCAGATCTGTGCCTTTATACAATCCTGTCTCGGAGGTCTACAGACAATTCCTTGGACTTCATGGCTTGGTTTATGCTCTGACATGCATTAACTGTGGGACCTTATATAGACAGGTGTGTGCCTTCCAAATCATGTCCAATCAACTGAATTTACCACAGGTGGACTCCAATAGAGTTGTAGAAACATCTCAAGGATGATCAATGGAAACAGGATGCACCCGAGCTCAATTCTGAGTGTCATGGCAAAGGCTGTGAATACATATGTACATGTGCTTTTTTGTTTATTTTTAATAAATTTGCAAAGATTTCAAACAAACCTCTTTCATGTTGTCATTATGGGGTATTGTTTGTAGAATTTTGAAGAAAATAATGAATTTAATCCATTTTGGAATAAGGCTGTAACATAACAAAATGTGGGAAAAGTGAAGCGCTGTGAATACTTTCCAGATGCACTGTACTGGGTTTTATGATAACCAGCAGGCACTAGAGTAGAAGTTTACATAATTGTGATTATGTAATAGAATAGGAAGAAAGAACATGTGCATATAAACCACCTCGGTGCTATTACGCATTATTTCTCTTTGATGGTTTGTAGATCTATCTTTAATTTACTGCCAGTTGCCATGGTTTCAGTAATATTGATGCAGCTAGCTACAGAATGTGTGTATATATAACCACACATTTTTATCACAAATCAGACATTGTCCCACTTCGTTTTGCACTTCACGATTTTTGCTGTATGTTTACACCGAAGTACCAGCGTTGCTGTGTTTTATGTAAATGAAGCTCCTAGCTGCAGAAACATCACTGTCTCTCACTGCTGTTGGAAGTCAACAGATTGCTTTGTTTCTCATTTGCAAGTTAAACAAATTTTTGTCACGTTCCGTGTCCTGCCAACTTGGTGTAACTAACGGTCCTCAAAACTCTCCAACTCTGTGAAAATGAATTCCATTGATCATGTCATGTCCCTGCTGGTGAGAGTGTGGGGTATAAGGGATACTTTGGTGATAACAGTAACTTGTTGTTAATATTTAAATGCTGTATATATCTTTATAAACCCCTGTGAAATATTTTGTAGTCTTGACTATTAATCCACTATGTTTGTGTCCAGCACGCTGGCTTGTATAAACCCTGATGCGGTCATCCCAAGGCTGACTCTCTCTGAACAAGTGGGCACCAGCATCTGTGGGCTGAGTGGAGGCGTGGATCTGAGTTTAGAAGCCAACGCCATCGCTCTAAAGTACCTCAGCGACTCTCAGTTGTCCCGCCTGTCGCTGGGAGGCCAGTCTCCTGGGGGTCGATCCAACCCCAGCACGCTGCTTTTTGGAAGGACTCCGCTGGACAAGAGCAGCACCGGATTGAGCATCCTTTCCTCCAGCAACATGTCACTAGCCACCTGCAAGTACATGAAGAAATACGGACTGATGGAAGGTGGCGGCGGCGGCAGCAGCAGTGAGGAGGAAGAGGACGACTGCAGCGAGAGAGCACAGAAAGCACAGACTGACTCTGCACTCGGCTGCTCCTTGCAACTAGACGCATCAGAAAATGCAGGGCGAGAGCAGGAAACTGGTTTTATTCTAAAAAATGTAACAAATAACAAGCAGCCTGAGCCACTTCTCTCCGCTCAAGACTCTCAAAGCCAACTAATACGAGACTTAAGGCCTAAAATGCAGCTGCTTGCACACACAAAAACAAGCCCAGAGAAGGAGAACAACCCAAAACATGTCCTTCCTCAACCCCGTCCTCAGCGCCGGGCCTCTTTATCTGACAACCACAGACTCGCATCACTCCCGGAAACTCAAGGCTCTGTCGGGAATTTTCTTGATCTCAGCAGATTGCGACAGCTCCCTAAACTGTTCTAAATATGTGTGTGTGTGTGTGTGTGTGTGTGTGTGTGTGTGTGTGTGTGTGTGTGTGTTTTTTGTCTGTTTTTTTTGGCCCCCCCCCCCCAAGCAAGATTTGAATAGATCTGGGATTGTTTTTATCTTTTTAATCAAGCATTTTTTCAGAATGTACATGTACCACTATGCTTTTATTATGAAGATACACTTTGGAGATACTCTTTTTGTTTCGTGTATGTGTGCGTGTGTCGATGTTGTGGGGTCTATAAAATGTAGGTCTTGTAGGCACAAATGAAATGTTGTCCTCTTGTACAGTCTGGAATACTATTGCTTTTTTTGTTCTCTAATATTTTTTGTATTTTTCTTGTATTTGGAGAAAGTGATGCCAGTTGTTTTATGAATTAAAGAACCTTAAAGTTAAGTTTTTGTGTTTTTCTGTCTTTAAATGCATGCATAATATATTTTTTTTTGGTCAAATCACAATTAAATAATTTGATCACATGTCTATCGGATTCATGTCTATTTGCTTTTAGGTTTTTGTAATATTCTAGTGCCGGCTAATGTTCGGTTTTAATGAAGTCTGAAGTGGAAGTTAATACTCCGATATTGAATCTCATGGCTAATAGCCTACATATAGTTACTAGCCTGTTTGACTGGTGATTTTAATGGAATGGATTTAATCCAAATCTCACTAAATCAAAAAACAAGTAAATTATGTTATCTTGGACCTACTGTGTTTTACTACTACAACAAAGCATCTGAAAAAGGCTGCTTCTCTGCAACATTGGGATTTGAGAATCCTTTGTTGTGCTTGTGTATGAATGTCAATACCTTTTTAAATTGTTCAGTGATGACAATCTTATTGTGGTTTAAGCAAAGCATGAAGTAAATTTGATTCATTGTGTAAACCTATTAACTGGTAAGTGTTTAGGCTATAGTGTAAAAATGAGATCAATTGAGTTGTTTTTAAACCTAATTTGTCATAAGATGCTTTTTTTCATATTAATGATACTTATAGTAATGTTTTCTCAATGATTTATCAAAAGATATTTTCTTGTAATACAGAACCTTGTAAAACTAGATGTTTTCTTATTAGTGATATGCTTTTCTCATAATAATCATATGTGTGTATATGTATGTATGTGTGTATGTATGTATATATATATATATATATATATATATATATATATATATATATATATATATATATATACACACACACACTTTAATAACTATAAAATATGTATCTACGTGCGCATATACATACCACTATATACTATGCGAGTTGGTTGCAGTACACATGCGCAGTCCGGCTCCTTGTGTGTAGTCTTAGCCGAGCTGGTGCCGCTTTGCTGTAGCGCGCGCACGCATCCACGTCGAGATGGTGACCGAAATTAAATCGTTTAATTTCTCTATAGACCGCTGAAGAATGGCACGGTTTAAAGAAATATTGTGAGTATATACATATTTACGTTTTCCATACCAATGTGCTGCGTTCTGTTTCTGTAAAAATTTTAGTTTCTATTAGCTAGCTAGCTTGCTAACAACTAGCAGGTTCACTCACTTGCTAGCGAGTGCGTAATGTTGCTAGCTTGTTAGCCGCGTATTACAGTTGGCTCTACAGCTAACTTTGATTATATTTATTTCAAATAATTAGATTTGTTTAAAATAAATATAATCGGGAATGTTGTACAAGCTGCATGGTCTACAATGTAGCCGCAAGATACACGATTAAATGCGTTTTATTACTGAAAATCAGTCAACGGCATAAAGATAGATGACGCTAGCGTGATGCTAATATTCAATAAGCACGCTAGGTTGGCGTAATACGGTGTATTGGCTAATATATACAATACCATTATTTTAACCCGAGTATAATATATCTTGGTGTTAGCTATTATCGTGACTTTATGATTGTATGCGTTCGTGGTTTTCTTGTGTTTTAGCAGCGTTAACTTTGTTAGCAGCGCTAGTGGGCTAAGTTGTAGTGGGCTAAGTTGCAGACGCGTTAAAAAGCCATTTTGAAAAATGACTAAGCTGCTGCTTTCAGGAGAAGCTGAAAACAATCGTTTATGCTCAAATATTGATGCTTAGCATGTGAGTTGAATGTTTAAAAGGTGGTGGTGGCTCGACTTGTTGGTTTTAGTGTGGTGGAATGAAACAACAAACAAACAACCTTAAAACAAACATCTGGAAAGCCAAAAAATAAAATAAAAAGACCCAGTAGACTATGAAAGAAATCCGTGTTTGTGTAGCAGTAACATGAGCAAGCAGCATTGTATTGGGACAGGTAGATTGTAAATGAGGTAATAATTTATCATTTAAAGACATTTTGAATAAACAAGATCTGTTTGGCTGTTTATTAAGGAGCGCTGGGTGTTCGCTAATAGTCAATGTAATTCACATTTAAGTTCACGAATACTAGCTGGGTAAATCTCTTCACCTTATCATTTTCATAGAAATCTGTCCATAATACACGTTTTGTTTTGTTTTTGTTTCGGTTTTGTGGCTGATGAAGTAGCCAGCCTTTCTAGCTTATATTGTTTCTATAGTTACAGCGGTGCTGTGTGGATTTATTTCATTTAGCAGAATTTGAACAAAAAAAACAATTATATTAAATAACTAAATAATCAGCAGTACAAGCTTTGAGGTCTATGTTAAATGCCCGGGACATGTGTATAGTATTTATTTATTATTATTATTTCTATTTCCAACCAGACTGCTTCCCAACCCAGGCTTTGTCTAAGCTGGGCTAGCTTAGCCACATGAGCTAACACGGTGTGTGTTTTTTCAGACCTGGATTCCACCTGCATTACACACACACACACACACACACATTGCTCTAACACACCCGCCTCTGCCCAGCAGCCCATTAGCAAGCTCTTTCATCAGGTTGGAATTGGGAAATTTTCTCAAACACGAGCGAGTTTCGGGAGCATCTCTGGAAAATACAAAGCAGTGATGTGCCGTTCGCGAAGGAGTCGGCTCTTTGATTCGACTCTTTGAGGTGCGAGCTGAGAGTCGACTCGCGTATATGAGTGGATTCAGTAGGTTCCCAGCCCTGGTGCTGAAGAATTAACTGTCCTGCGCATTTGAGACTTTACTGCTCATACACTTCATCTCAGGGAGTGCTGTTAGTTAGCAGATCAGTTGAATCTGGTGTGTTTGAGCCGAGAAAACACTACACAGTGTAGGACAGAGAGTTCTCCAGGACCAGGGTTGGGAAGCTCTTGGTGTATGCATGTTCATTAGTGTGAATGGTGAGTTGTGTGACTTGGGTAGGGCTGGGTGATATGACAAAAATCGATGCACATCAATGCACATCTCAATATATAATTTAGCTAACAAACTGTCTGCAAAACTAGCAAAATAAACAAAAGAAACCCTGTTAAACTGTCTTTGATGGTGCTTTTCTTTAATGCCGACAAAGAAGATTGGCAAATCGACCGCATCCGTTCAGTACCGTTTAAAATATACATGACCATACCAACAATATCTCAGAAAGGTGTATTGTGTAATCATTTTAGGGCTGTGACTAACGATTACTTTCATAATCGATTAATTGGCTGATTTTTTTCTTTTTTGATTAAAAAAAACTTTCAATACTATTTTTTTCATTGATTTAAATCCACAAACTGAGTTGTTACATATATAAACTTTAAATTACCACAACTGTTTGACCAATATATAAATAAGATTATTTATATATATGTATTTATGCATTATTTTTTATGGATGCACTTATAATTAAACTACAGTCCTAAATTAATAATAAAATTTCACTTTCACTGCACCTTATGGTTTCAGGTATATTGCCTTTAGATATATTGTGTTACTTGTTTATTTTTATCATACTGTTTTAATCAGACATTACAGATCTTACTTGCATCTACGTCCCTGCGTCTGCATGGAGACGTTACTAATAGTTCTCTTCCGTTATAATAAGTGACAGAATTTACACTGCAAACGTGCAAATAATATAATGACAATAAACTTTATTTAACTGAACCACTTAAGCAACTCGTACCAGTTTCTCCCAACCCCTTGCACACAGTGGATAATTTTGGATATAAACACAAATTTGTGCTCGTGCATCACTTTCGTGCTTCCACTCTACACAAGCTCCACTTTTCTTCTACACCACATTTAATATAAAATGCACCCCTGCCTTAGAGGACCTGGGTCGCGCACTTTTCTCCACTGTCACTTGATGATTACGTCTCCGTCTGATGTGACTGAGCTCATGTTGAGAGACGATACTACCCTTCTAAAATTCATACACTAGACGGCAGAACGCATAGTGTAAGTTTATTGTACGTTATTTGGGACACAACTTGGTCTGTAATCTCCGATGCATGTTTGAGCAGATGAGTAAATGTGGCGCGTGCGGACGACTAATCAGTCATGAGATTCGTTGACAACGGTCTTCATAATCGATTATTATCGATTTTATCGATTGGTTGTTGCAGCTCTAAATCATTTATAATGATGAATATAATATTGATATATCGCCCGGCCCTAGACTCAAGTGTGTGAGAAAGTGTGACAGTGTGAGACTCTAGACTACCGCTTATTGATACTATATGTAGTCTGTGTAATAGCAATCAACAAGGAAGATTTTATTGCTACATGGAGTCACTATTTCAGCAACATTGGAAGTGATATTTTCTTACTTCTGCACAAATTTGGTATAGTGCTGTAAAATGGCAGATCCAAACGATCGTCTTGAATGATTCCTCACACAAATCCTAAAGGACACATAGTCCGATGTTTTTTCAGTTTCTCTCTCACAACTTTAGTTCCGACCTGCAGTTAGTCTAGAAGAAAAGCATATAACTGTGATTTTCTTCTTACCCCGTCATATATGGCTTCTCACTAAATGTGTATGGAGACCTTGCTACTTCCTTCCAAGCTTGACCTTTCTTTGCAGAGATTGTTGGTGCCTCTGTGATTGTACATAGCTAGTATAGGTAGCTTGCTAGATTTTGCTAATCTGACACTGAAGCTAGTACGAAGCCAAGCATGTAATGTTTTCACCCAAATTAGGGCATTATTTAATTTGTCTTTAATTATTTAACAAAAAAAAGCAAAAACGCTCAACAAGCCATGCCCACACGTGTGTAGTGAGAACACAGCGTTATAGGAGGTGATTAATTATTAGAACAAATATTAATCAGCAGCACAATAACATGATAGCTGAGCTTACTGGATTTGTTAATGCACATTGTAGTGCTGTGATTTGAAATAGATTTTTATACAATGTTATATTTTTGTTAATTAGAATGTAGAGTGAGATTTCACAAAACCGTATCACTCATAGCTAGGCAAAGACGAACAGTCAGCTGCCATAATATCTCTCACAAGTTTAGCCGGTTGTTTGGGAGTCGAAAGAGTCGTATCTTCTCTGCGAACTGAGCCGAACGATCTATCTCGCTGAAAACAGCTGGAATTCCCATCACTAACAATAACATGAATATCAAGTGCATCATTTTCATGCCTCACTTAAAGTGGCACAAAGTTTAGAACTGACCGATATTGCATTACAGAGTAAATCCTGTTTTTCTCATTTTCCAGATGAGTTGAGTTCATTTCATTTGACGCATCATGGCTATAGGATGTCAGTGGAGTTCTTCTGTGGTGAAGTGTTCCTCTTTTAGCATGATTAATAACAGAGAGGTTTTACTTGTATGGAATCTGCGTGATCAAAAACGAGAGCTGGTTTTAGTTTGTTTTCCACCAATTTCAGAGATGTCATGAGATGAAAGTGAATTTCTGACTCAGTACAGGATCCCTTTCTATGATATAAATCAGATCTTAGTGTTGTCACAGTGTATGATCGGAATGTTAAATTACCGTAGACTTTTTCAAAATACAGATTAAATTAAAGCTGCAAGCAGCGACGAATTGGCCCTCGCACCCTGTGGACCGTTGGGGCTGCACTTCTAGGGGAATGCCATTAGATTTTTGTAGCACTTATGTTGTTAGGAGTGTATCACGATGTAAAAGATGTCAGTTCATGTTGCCAACAGTTGGCACTATGACTGTAACTACATATTGGCACATAGGTGTCTTCAGGCCAGAACTCTTATCAAACGTAAAGTTTTGGGCGGATTGGACGTTGTATGTATGATTTATAACAACTTCATGTTTCACAGAGAAACACTGAACTTTGTCAGATTTCCACAGCCATTCTGTGCAGTGAAAACTCGAAAGCTTTAAGCTTTAGCATCAACAGTGCCTTTAGATTAGACTGACTGAGTATGATGTTGCTTGGATGAAATCTGTAGTAGGGGTTTGTTAAAGTACGAGGCCTGGAAATGGCAAAAATCTGAACAAAATGGCTGACTTCCTGTTGAGTTTAGGGCATGGGTTCAAGAGACTTTTTTTTGTACGTATTGGCATGTTACTCGCATACCGAATTTCGTACATGTAGGAGAAGTGTAGCACGAGGCACACATCGTTGATATTTTGTAGATGGCGCTATTGAGCCATTTTGCCCTGCTCAATTCTGGAACCCCTATCGGATATAAATGTTCACCAGTTCTGATGCGTCTGCAAAGTTTTGAGTTTTCAGGTATGTTTAGTCCCTTTGGGATGAAATGTTTCATTTGGGAAAAGAAGAATAATAATACCCAGAGCAGATGCGGTGCCATCACCACCCTGTAGGTGTATGAAAACAATGCATAATGATGCGAGTGCTATGGAGTAAAACACCCAAATATACAAAGAGAAGAGTATTAAAGTTGCGTTACTACGGCAACACTATTTGATGTCAATACTCCTTTTGCAATTTTACAGCAGCCGTGTTTCAACAATATTGTGACCAAGTTTGAAGCGATTCATGTAAAAATAAGAAGACTATTTGAAAGCCTGTTTTAAGTGACATGCTTCCTGCTGCCAGTTGGTGGCGCTATGGCCGTGACTCACAATAGTCACATTCATGTGATCAGCCTCTGGGACCAAACATACAGCTCAAGATTCATCTAAATCCCTCACTGCATGCAAAAGATATGAGACACTTACTGTTTTTTTGCCATAAATACATTGCCTCGCCATGGCGAAACTGTACGTTCATTGTCTAGCCATAATGATGACCAAGTTTGGTGACAATAACATGGATCCCCTAGGAGGAGTATTTAAAAGTTCACAGCATGCACTTTTCTCAAAATCCAAAATGGCCGACTTCCTGTTGGGTGGAGCTAATGATGACAATATGTGTACTGAGTTTTGTACATATACGTACAAGTATGTGCGATTTATGCCCCAAGGTTTTGTAACGTGTTAAAGGGGGCGCTACTGAGCCCCCCACCACGTCCATGTGCTACTCTTTGTGGGGGCGTAATGGCTAACGCCTCTGACGTGTGCGCAGAGTTTTTGAGCATGTTGCCCCAAAAGCCCCCGAAACCTTGAAAAAAAATCCTTATGAAAACAGTAGGGCTCTGCGCTAGGCTTGCTGTGATAGACGGTGTTACACGGTGTTTGGACCGCACACCGATTACATCACTTGCCCACCGTGGAACCGCCCCCACCGTCGTTTTGCTTTTTTATAGTAATAAAAATCATTTAGTTCAGTTAGAGAACGGACTCTACGGTTAAAAACTGAATGCGTCTGCTCAATTCAGCACGAGCCGAACGAGTCTGAGTCGCAGCTCAGATCAGCAGGAGTCAGATTTCATTTATCACGAGTGAGGTGAGCTGACTGACCACACGATGGCGGAAGTACTATATTTAATATAAGCGAGTTTATCATTGTACTGTTTTGTAGTTGTTGTGTTTTTCACTAAGAATAACAATGAACCCATCATTCAAGCAATAATACCCCTGAACTGCCGTAAATTCAAAAGAGAATTGCGTATGGCCGCACGGGCTTTCATAAGGGGGACCCCAATGATACCGGTATTACTGGTGTTGTCACGTGTCAATTAACCGTTGGGAAAAATTTCCTCATGTCACGTCCCTTCTATGTGCACTTTCAATGCTTGGGCCCTAATAATAATAAACGGTGCAGATCCAGTAGGACTTCATGCCATCTGTGTTCGGGCCCTAAATACATTTCTGTTTATTACCATCTACGCGTTCATTTCTTTCCCCACCTGATCACTTTCTTTACTCTAGCAGTTCTCATCACTTTTCTGTCCATCTGTCCATCTGGACTTGTCCTAAATCACTCTACAGCACTTCTGTTTCTCAGCGCAGGGACACGACTGCACTCTTGGCTTTAATCTGTTACTGCTGCAGACTGCTTCCTCTGCTGTCACGGCCGATATCAATCACACAGAACAACATGTCATTGCTGACCATAACTTAACCAAACGACGCTCTAGTTTCGGTTAGGCAGCGCTTCACAGTCACGCTACTTAAGATTTTCTCTTTTTTTATTTTCGCTTAGCACTGCGTTTCCTCACAGCTGCACTTTCTTTCAGCTTATAACAAGATCGTTTGTGAAAATATCTTTCTAAGAATAATTAGGGAATTTGAAGTTTTTGCTTCCTTTTGGTGTTTGTTATATATACACACAGATTTCTTTGAGATGTCCTTGAGTTTTAACCCTGGCTTGTGTATTTTTAAATGGTTGATTTAATACCGCAGTATATATTTTTGAGCAAGTTTCTGAGAAAATTTCAGCCCATAACGCCGCTAATCTCATCTTTAACTCCATTTAGTTTAAGTTCTGTTCAGTTTGTTGGTGTTTAAATGACTGTAACTGTACTTCCCCCAATGTTTCAGTCTTGTATTCATAAGGGCGTGAGAAATGAAATGCCGAACATTTTAATTACTGCAGAAATTTTTTTAAATGTTGAGAGCCACGTGCTTGAGCGATACGAGTGTGAGTCATGACATTTTCAGTAGGCAGCGTTTACTCATGAGGACTTTATTTAACCTAATGGGAGTTTTCGTTTAACCTCACTGTGTGCGTCGCTTTCAGTAGTATTTCCCTCTCATCATTACAATGCACTTTCAGATCTTGCGTGCGCACGCACGCAGATGATAGGAAGTGATCTTGTTTACATATTAGCTCAGCTCTCTCTGCATGCGTGTGTGTACCCACAAAAGGATAATTTTCTAGTGAAGTTTCTTCCGTCATTGACGTCTTATCAGTATGACCAGAGTTCCCAAAGGTAATAGAATAAAAATAAATAAACAAAAACCCAGCATGACTGCCTCCCACTGCTCTCGCGAGATCTAATTTTAGTCATGAGGGAACTCCTCCAGCGCGAAACACGAGACAGGTGAAAACAAAGCGTGACGGAGCATGGCTGCAACCCACAGGTGAAGAAAGAGGAAGTTTCTCAGGTTGGCGTCCGCGAGGCTCAAAGAGGCGTGACGAGATTACCAGAACTGATTTGAATATAGTGCGTGCAGCCATGTAGACTGCAGATGTATGCATTTAGCAAATGGCATTTCCTTGGAGAGACGTCGTGGTGTGTGTGTGTGTGTATTTATATAAAAAGAAAAGCGTTTGTACAGCATGATGAGCTGAGAGGCTTTCTCTGAAGGTAAAGCTTTTTATTCTTTGTGCTGATTTGATATTTTCTGTCCTGAGGTGGTTTTTTTTGTGTTTAAAAAAAAAAAAAAATTTAAATCTTGCGTCACTTTCAGAAACTCCTTCTGTCTTGTATAACTCTTGTTTTTGTCTCACGAGTTGCTAATTTCAGCGCAGCGTGCTTTACGGCTCCTCCTAATGATTGACTGATGATTCAGAGTGCGAAACCTTTCATGTGTTGTCACCTAACCTCTTCCACTTGGTATTACCTTGTGTAACAGGCCAGAGCAAGCAGCACTTTGATTAGTCACTCAAAATCCCCAGCTTTTTGTTTCCAAATAAACAGACCGGGGGAGCGTTTACACTGTTCGAATCAAAGCCAGTCAGTGTGTGTATCCGTCATTAAAATACACCAGAGCATGAAGGGATCAGTGAGACTTTACAGCTGCGTCTGAGTGAGCTCTTTTTTAGCTACCGTGTCTAAAATGTACTCTTCACGACTTTTACGACTGCTCGACTGTTTTTGTACAGCTACTTGAGAGAGTGTATTAAAATTCTGCCATTTCTCAATGGTTTTTTTTTTTTTGCAGGTTATGTATTCAGCACTGTGTGCTACATGTCAGCGATGCCTGAAGATATTTAAACCCACCATTCAGAAGAGTGTTTTTGATTCCTGTGGAATCTGTAAAACATTTGGCACCTCTTTTTTTTTTTTTTTATTTTTTTTTTTTTTATTATAAAGCAACACATACCCACGTCTGTAAGAAGGTGGCTATCTGAGCGTCGCGCAAGAGACGTCTTCTTCAGTCAACGATGCCTGTACAAGCGCCGCAATGGACCGAGTTTCTGTCCTGTCCCATCTGCACGCAGACGTTCGAGGAGAACGTGCGCAAACCCATCAGCCTGGGCTGCGGTCACACTGTCTGCAAGATGTGCCTGAACAAGCTGCACCGCAAAGCCTGCCCTTTCGACCAGACCACCATCAGCACAGACATTGAGCTGCTGCCCGTCAACACCGCGCTGCTGCAGCTCGTCTGCCCTCAGGTCAGTCACCCGCTGCTGCGGTTTTGTTTTGACTAGGGATAGAAATCGCATAAAAACAATGTTATCATAATAAATTACACAAATATCTCGGGTAACAATAGTTCCGATTTCATCCTAACACAGACGTAACTTTAAAAACCATTTCGAGTTTATAAAAATATTTTTTATGCAAGTCTTGTTTTGCATGCAAATATGAAATATCACCACGTGTTGTAATATATTGTTTGAAAAATATGCCGTCTATAGTTGAAAAGAAGCCAAACAACTTTCTATTTTTGGACAAGCAGCGCTGCACACGTCACACTAGTTCGAGTTAGTTTTGGCTCATTATACCATGTTTCCTCACAGCCCCACTCGCTTTTTCAGGGGATAAAGACAACGTGTTGGAAAACAAGGTGTCTGCAGCTTTAAGATCGACCAAAAAAAAAAAACCGTTTTATCTCATAGCGTGTGTTTCCTTTTCACCTGTTTTGCATCTCATATGAAGCTTAATAGCCTGCTGTCTGTCTGACTTCAGAGCAGAGCAACAAAACATCGTCCTCTGATGATCTTTAGCTTCCCGTGTCCGTGCTGCCTGACAGATAACAATGAGTGTCTTCACTCTGAAAAGATGAGTGGGGGACTTAAAGAAAGAAAATAATTTGTGTTCTTTATCAAGGCAAAGTCACTTTAGTTTATATACACTCACCATCCATTTTATTAGGACCACTTGTACACTATTTATGCAGTCACTCAATCAGCCAATCACATGTTGGCAGTGCAACGCTAAAAATCATGTAAATGAGTGTCATCACAGTTGTAAAGAGTGCTTATTTTAATTACTATAGACCTCCTGTCAGCTTAAACCAGTCTGCTTGTTCTCATCTGATCTCTCTCATCAACACGGTGTTTTAGTCTGCAGACCCTCCTCACACAGGATGTGTGTTTGTTTTTCACAATTCTGTGTAACTTCTAGATGTGTGTGTGTGTGTGTGTGTGTGTGTGTGTGTGTGTGAACATTCCCAGGAGGTTTCTGAACAGTTTCTGAATTGCTCAAACCAGCTCTTCTGGTAGCAACAA
The DNA here is from genome assembly GCF_023375685.1 of Ictalurus furcatus. Classification (NCBI taxonomy): domain Eukaryota; kingdom Metazoa; phylum Chordata; class Actinopteri; order Siluriformes; family Ictaluridae; genus Ictalurus; species Ictalurus furcatus. The sequence goes on from NC_071264.1 coordinate 17,696,070, forward strand.
TCATGCCATGGTTAAAGTCACAGAAATCACACCCCGCCCCCCCCATCCCTTTGATGTTTGATGTGAACATGAACTCAAGCTCTTGATCTGTATCTGCATGATTTTTTATTTTTTATTTTTTTTGCATTGTACAGGTGTTCCTAATAAAAACAGTGAGTGTAATTTTATTTAAAGTTTATAATGAGCTTAGTTACTAATAATTTTCTACTTTATTTAAAGTCTCAACCTCAGTTTTTCAGCTGACCTTGTTAGCGAGTAATTAAGCCAAAACACTAAGCTAATGTTCGCAACTAGCGGATACAGCTGACTTCTAAGCAGCTTTTGGTATTTTTTCCGAAGCCACAGGTGATACTCTCATCAGTCTGCAATATTTTGTGTGGCATAGTGCACATGATCGTGTTTTTTAATGGTCAACTAATACCATGATGCCATAAGACAGAATAAAGCTGACAAATTGTACAAAGAAAAAGCTGGAAGTCAGTCAGTAATTCTATCACTGATCTGTACTATAAGGATGAATTCTGGTCACCTGTAAAAGAAACATGTTCGTATTAGCTTGCTAATAGCCCACAGATTAACCAATAACATTTAAAAAAAAAAAAAAAAAAAAAAAGAGGCTGTTTTCAAGTACGTGATACAACCCACATGGCAGAGGGCGAGGGACCAACAGTTTATAGTGGCTATAAATTAAGATCATAACAGGAACCAAATTTTGTCTCACAGATGTTCTACAGCAATAAATGTATGTATGCCATAAAGGATAAAAAAGTATGATGTGACATTTCATTAATAAATTCATAATGCATTTATTAAAATTTTAATTTTTGCCAAATTGTTGTGGAACAATCATCAGCTTCAGACTGGTGACAGTAACTCTCTTTTGAAATTTGTTGATTATTTTCCTATAACAGCACAACACAATCTTGTTTTATTCCTTACATAACATCACAGCAGAATATTGCCACTTTGTTTGTGATGCGATAATTGCTTGTGCAGTGGTGCAAAACAGCAAATAACCCTAACGTGTGTAATGCAGAAGATCAGCAAGGTGGGTTATTTAACAACCCTTGTTTTTGTCTGTTGTTTCCTGGTCTTAAGTCTCCGTAGTGTTTAGTCCATAGTGTTATAGTGTTGCTGATCTCACTTCACTTCCCTACATGGACTAGAACAAGGAAACAAATGAACCACCAGAGGGTGTTTTGGCTGCGTTAAGATAGTTCTGGCATTATTTTGATGTACATATTTGAAGAAGGATGCATGTAATGCTGAAGTGCAGGTAATGAAGAACAACAGCAATAAGAAGCATGAAGGTGGAAAGTGGGTGGAGTCAACTTGTTATTCTATTGCTTACCGGCGCGTCACATTTCACAAGAAGAACTTGTGGTTGTTCCTGTCTGGTTGGACTGCAAGAGTGTGTGTGTGTGTGTGTTTGCGCACACACACAAGCATGCCTGCTTAGTCACCAGGGTCATATTAGTTCATACAATCCAAAGCCACATCCTTTTCAGAGTGATTCGCTGAAACAGTATTACTGTCAAACATCCTGTACTTTTAATGTAGTGAGCCATTGTTAAAAAAAAATTTAACATTAACAGAAATTTTCATATTTTACATTTAATGCTTCAAATGATGTCTGTTAGGATCATGCTGAACATTTCTACTTTCCAAACGAAAAGAAAGAAATCCACTCTAGGTTTTTTCACTCTGCGCTGAACCCTGGGTTATAGTCGTTCTAAACCCTGGTTTTAACACAGGGGTATAGGAACGTTTCTCACTTGTAATCTAGAAGTGTGAGCATGAAACGTGTTAATGTTATGGCTAGATGCTTAGCAGCAGACACCCAGTCATGGATGTGAACAGTACGTGCTTCATATTATGTGCTTTGTACAGTCACAGAAACTCTGCGTGCTGTGTAAACAGAAGTTGCAGCGTTTGAGGGGGAAAAAATTGTCAAATGGAGAAAATAGCGAAGAGGAGCCGATTTTATTTTTACAGTTATGGTCGGAAAAGTCATTTATCCGATCATGATTGTTGACACCGCAAATTTGCAAATAAGAACGTTAACCCAGGGTTTAGGAATATCCAGTGTGAAGTGCCAGATTACGAATACTCAGGATTAATAGTTAACCCCAAGTAAAGTATGAAATGTGAAACAAGATTTACATTTATGGCATTTGGCAGACGCCCTTATACAGAGCGACTTGCATTTATCTCATTTCTATGTTTTGAGCAGTAGAGGGTTAAGGGCCCAGCAGTGGCAACTTGGTGGTGCTGGGATTTGAATTGGTGACCTTCACAGTAGTCCCAACCTTCTCAGTCTCAAACTTTATCAGAAGTCCAACATCTTAACCACTGAGCTACCACTGCCAAGTTAACCCAGGATTTTTTTTACCTGGAGGTTTAGAATGACCCAGGGTTAACCATTTCAAGCCCTACTTAAGATATTTGCATACCATTGGCACTTTTCAATATGCCAGTAAAAGGAATTAAGCAACAGTTTAACTTTGGGATTGCCCAACACTGGCTTACATGTGTTTTCCCTTAGTTTCACATGCCAAGCAGGGACTACTTATTGCGTTTGGAATACATAAGAATAAATAAAGGGTTCGTACGGTCATGAAAAACCTGGAAAAGTCATGGAATGTTAAAATGGCAATTTCCAGGCCTGGAGAAGTTTAGCAAAAATAAATAAACCCAGAAAGTTTTGGAAAAGTCATGGAAATTTGCTTCACAAATACCTGTATAATAGAATATACGTTTAATTGTTAATATTGGTAAAACAATACTTCTGGCACAGTTGCTGCTTGTACTTCATGGATGTAACCATTATAGACGTGGAGGGGGACACGTCCTCCCTAATAATCAGATATGACCAAATTGTTTTATGACAGAAACATTAAAGGACCAACAGTAATATCCAATATTTTTCCATTCTTTTCCGCTCTATTACAGCGCTATTCCATAAAATGGCAGAATATCATGATCATGAGCTTTAAAGGTGCACCATAAAACTGTACTCCAAGTGGCAAACATTTATAGTATAGCTGTGTAAACATTCTTCAACACACACTGGCCTTACTGTAGTTCTTTTGGTTTGGGTTTAAATTTTGTTAAGATATTCTGTGGTAAATTTTGTCATGGATTTTTATTCTTATTTTACTTGTATACATAGACATTTATGTTCATGAAAATTTGCTTCAAAATGAATGGAAATATATCAGTACAAAATGTGTATGAGCCCTGATGTTGTCTTGCAGTATATTGTATGATTATTTTATTATAAATATTGTCTTTTTCCCATTCTGCAGGTACCCAAGTCTCAGCCCGTCACTTTAGTGAAAGGAGCAGAGGACATCAAGCATTATGATGAAGCACGCACGTGTGTGGAGGAGCTGGCTCTCTACCTCAAACCCCTCAGCAACACCCGAGGTCTCGACAACCTTTATATAACATTTCAATCTCACATGAGGTTTTATGTTCACCCAAATAATCAGTCCGACCAGGAATTTGTGATCACAGAAATTCAACGCAAAATCCAGGAAGCTTTGCATTATTCAGAGTAGCTTGTAGTTTTTCAGAAATACCACAGATTTTAAACAGATTCGGGCCAAGACGTGTCGTGAGCGCCATCACGACGCATGTTCAGCTAAAGTCCTCTTCTGTTCACGTGCGTCAAACATGAGTACAACTAAGCGGTAAAAGTACAGCTAAAAAGTGATCGCAATTTCACCAATTCAAGTAGTTTTCTGCAAAAAAGCACAAAAAACGCTGCAAGTTACATCACAAATTCTGAAAAAAGCTTCACCAAAATCAAGCAGTTTTGGCTGCGCCAACCACAAAAAAGCTCTGTGAAATCCTGTTTTTAGAATAATAAACATGGCTTGACATGGTGGTTCAACTAAAATATCATTACAAGATTAAAATAAAAAGAAAAACTCAAGCATGTCCACTTTTACACCATCAAAAAACATCGCCAATTTTGCAGTGTAACTAAAAATAATACGGTGTATATTTCCGGGCCGTTCACTGGTACGTGATGTGATGTGCCATTTTTAACTGTCTTCATACAGTCACACTCAAATTATTTTGATTTTCTTCTTGTAGAGTCAATCAACCTCCTCATCATCAGAGTTACACCAATCTTTATTTGATGTGCATTACTCATAATGATCACGCTAAGCTAGCAAGCAAGCTAGGGTTTTTAGCTGGTACTTATTGGGACTGTGTTATGGGTACAGTGTGTGCTGCATGAATCACTTTTACATTCATATCAGCACCCGCTCTATCGAAACTGTATCTACGTGCTGTATGGATTATTGTATGGATTGAATAAAGAAATGTACATGATGCATTGTTCGAAGGAAATATAACATGCAGTTAAGCTCTAGGAAAGGCTTACATCTGTCCTCGCCACAAGTAAAGCTATTCATTTCATTCAGGTCTGCATGAAAGGTTAATGGTTTTACACTAACCCTCTGTGTGTGTATGTGCAGGTGTAGGGCTGGGTACTGCGAGTCAGAGTCTCCTCAGCAGACCCATGCAGAGGAAGCTGGTGACCCTGGTGCACTGCCAGCTGGTGGAGGAGGAGGGTCGTATCCGGGCCATGCGTGCAGCCCGATCTCTGGGTGAACGCACAGTCACCGAGCTCATCCTGCAACACCAAAACCCCCAGCAGCTCTCGTCCAACCTGTGGGCCGCTGTACGAGCACGAGGCTGCCAGTTCCTTGGCCCTGGTAATGCTTCCTTCAACGTCCTTCTGTTTGAATGCTTTTTAGCTCTGCCAGAATTTCAGGAATATTATATTTGTCAAGACTTGGTATAACCATTTCATCTTTCCTACACAATCTTACACTGCCATGATGCCAATCAGTCTAAAGGAGTGTTTTCATTGGCTGCTTCATAACTGTTTAGATCTGTACCAATAACATTTTATATTAGCTTGATGTATTTATATTCACTAGGGCTGGGCGATATGACTTTATGCTATCAGTATTGTGATATATTGTCACAATATACATTCACCGGTCACTTTAATAGGAACACCCGTACACCTGCTCGTTTATGCCATTATCCAATCAGCCGCATGTGTCAGCAGCACGATGCATTAAAATCAGCCAAGAACAGGAATCTGAGGCTGTCATGGGCACAGTCTCATCGAAACTGGACAGTTGAAGGTTAGAGGGAAAGTAAAAAAAAACACCTGGTCTTTTTCTAATCTTCAAGTGTCATGTTTGGGTGAGTCTGGTCTCATGATAGCTACAGATTCTTGCTCTTGGCTGACAGAAGTGGAACCTGATGTGGTCTTTTGCGGCTGTAGCACGTCCACCCCAAAATTTGATGTGGTGTTTGTTCTGAGACGCTTTTCTTCACGATGGTTGTAAAGACTGATCGAGTTAAGACCTCCTGACAGCTAAAACCAGACTCTGATCTCTCTCTCATCAACAAGGTGTTTCAGCCTGTAAACCCGCCGCACACAGGATGTTTTTAGTTCCATTTTGTGTAAACTGTAGAGGCTGTTGTGTGTGTGTGTGTGTGTGAAAATCCCAGGAGATCAGCAGTTTCTGAAATACTCAAACCATCTGGCATCAACTACCATGCCATGGTTAAAGTCACAGAGATCACACTTTTTCCCCCATTCTGTTGTTCGATGTGAACATGAACTGGAGCTCTTGACCTGTATCTTCATGATTGTTATGGATTGTGCTGCTGCAGGATGATTAGCTGATTAGATATATGCCTAAAAAAAGTGGATGCTGAGTGTATATACAAGCTGGTGTGTGTGTGTGTGTGTGTGTGTGTGTGTGTGTGTGTGTGTGTGTGTGTGTGTGTGTGTGTGTGTGTGTGTGTGTGTGTGTGTGTGTGTGTGTGTGTGTGTGTGTGTGTGTGTGTGTGTGTGTGTGTGTGTGTGTGTGTGTGTGTGTGGATTTTTCATTGATAACACTCTACAAGCACCTGTTCTGAAAATGTTTTGGTAATATACACTTAGTTTTAAGTGACATAATGAGGAACAATGAGCATCTGAGCAGCCAGTTGTCCAGTTACTTTTGGTCCTTTAAAAAGCAAGGGGTCCACATTTAATAAAGTGCTGTAATTCCTATACTGTTGACTGATTTGGATGTAAATATGCTTATATTATTGCATAAAGTCTGCACTTTGAGCTTATGTTTTATTAAATTTCAGCTTCTATAGCCTGTTAGACAATTTACAAATACGATAACTTTGTCGGTGTCCAAATATTTATGGACCTTGCCGTACATTGTGATGCATATTGTGTGTTGTGTGATATATTTTTTATCATATCACATCTATTTCCCACAGCCATGCAGGAGGAGGCTCTAAAGTTGGTGCTGCTGGCATTGGAGGACGGTTCGCCTCTGTCCCGCAAGGTTCTGGTTCTGTTTGTGGTCCAGAGGCTGGAGCCACGCTTCCCTCAAGCCTCTAAAACCAGTATAGGACATGTCGTACAGCTGCTGTACAGAGCCTCTTGTTTTAAGGTAAAATCATTTTACATGTAAAGTACAAAGTTCATTATGGATATTAATAGCTTATAATACAGTTCTCACTTCTGATTGGTCATAAGGTGTTGATTATGTTTCTGTAACAGCAGCTCTGACTGACAGTAGTGCAGCTGCACATCACAGGTTTATATTAATGCGCTCGTTCTAATACGTTATTGTTGGGATGTGTGTCAGACACGCCACATAAACAAAGACTATTAATAAAACATTAAAAATGCTTGCCGTTGTCTTTTTTTATTATTATTATTTCATATTAGAAATAATTTTTGGATATGGTGAATTTTTCTGATTTTAACAGTTTTATAGCAGTTTAAGTGAAAACAGGAACCAACTTGTTAGACAGATGTTCTGCAACATTGAATGTAGCTGTAAGGCATAGCAGTAATGACTTGTCTTTAACTAATAAAAATTGGAAATTGTTGGCAAATAACTGACATATAATAAAAGGGATGAAACACTTCAGAACATGCTGTTACAGGAAAATCATCAACTTTGAGGTGGGAACAGTAACTCTGTTTCAGTATACAACAATTTTTTTAAACACGGCCAATGTTTTATATAAACTCAAATGGAAGAGAATGGTGTACACCACCACACTACAGAATTGCTCCTGACCTCATGTCCATGGATGCATTCATGTTTTTTCTTTTTCTCCCTTCTCTCCAGGTGACCAAGCGAGACGAGGACTCATCCCTGATGCAGCTAAAGGAAGAGTTCAGGACGTATGAGGCTCTGCGGAGAGAGCATGACTCCCAGATTGTCCAGATCGCCATGGAGGGAGGCCTGCGTATTGCCCCTGACCAGTGGTCCTCCCTACTCTATGGGGATCAGTCCCACAAGTCCCACATGCAGTCAATCATTGATAAGGTAGGAAAAGCAAGCATTTCTGCCACACGTTTTATTAACAACAAAGATTTCTGCAAAAGAAAAAATTATAAAAGATCTATTTTTGACTGAACCCAGATGTCACTGTGAGTTTCACACTTTATTAACTGAGGGAAACGAAGCTGATCGCTCACGTGAAGGCAGAAGGAGTTTTTGTTTTGTCACGATTCAGTGATCCTTTTGCGTGTTCTTTCTTCTCCAGGTGACGTCATCTGTCACGGTCTTTCTTGCTTATATCTGAATAAGAATCCAGGATGTCACTGTGTGACAAAAGTGAAAATATTCCTAATTTAAGGGTTAACAATATTTTATTTTTATAAATTAAGTACAAGATTATTCAGACCGTTTTAGATTTTATTTATTTATTTATTTTTAAATACACATCAGGCTTGACATTTTCTTAATATATTGGCAGATAATTTTGCTAATAATAATTAATTTTAGAAATAATTAGAATTCGAAATAAGTTTAATAATCATACTGTATATTTAGTTTATTGTAATCGTACACTGGGAATTATTCGATACACTATATGGCCAAAATTGTGTGGACACTTATTGGCTTCAAGTGATTCAGCCAAATTGCTAACAGGTGAATAAAATCAAGCACATAGTCAGGCGATCTCCATAGAAAAACATTGGCAGTAGAATGGATTGTACTGTAAAGCTCAGCGACTTTAAACATGGTACAGTCATAAGAAGCCACCTTTACCACAAGTCAGGTTGTGAAAGTTCTGCCCTGCTAGATCTGCGCTGGTCAAATGTAAGAGCTATTCTTGTGTAATGGAAGCATGTAGGAGCTACCACAGCTCAGCCACGTAGTGGTAGACCACACAAACTCTCAGGCCACTGAGTGCTGAAGCATGGGGATGAAGCACATCCTCTGTTGCATTACTTACTACAGAACTCCAAATTGCCTGTGGAAGCAACATTAGCATAAACTGCACGAGGAGCTGGATCTTGGAGCAGTGGAAATTTTCTCTGCAGTGATAAATCACACTCCATGGCAGTCTGATAGACACACACTGGTTTGGCAGATGCCAGGAGAACGCTAACTCCTAGATTGTGTAATGCCAACAAAGTTTGATGGAGGAGGGATGATGTTTGGGCTGTTTTTCAGGGTGTGGGCTCAGCCCCTTAGTTCCCGTGAAGGATAATGTTAACGCCGAGACATGTCCTCTATATTAATGCCCATGGTTTTGGAGTGGTATGTCCAAAAGCTCATGCAGCTGTGAAGGTCACGTGTCCACATACTTTTGGCCATGTAGTGCAAGTTTGGCTATATTAAAGATATATGTTCAAGTGCTAAGATTAAGTAATGTTTTGCACTGTGCAGTGTTTCTCAATAATAAGAGTGTAGTAAAAAAAAAAGTGCAGTACAGTTTCAGAGAAACAGGACTTTTCATCAGTCCTTTAAAAATAAACACTGAGAAGGAGGGAAGTGTTGCTACAATTTGAACATTTTACAATTTTAATGATTAAACAGTTAAAAAAAAATTGTAATAAAAAAACAACAACTTTGTACTATGTTTAGTTTTTACTGCATCCACTATGAAATATTATATCGTAAAGCAATAAGCCACTTTAGGGTGTTCATTGCAGCGATTTTAACATGGGTAAAGAGTCTAAAACACCATTAGCTGTGATAAAATCACTATAACACATGCCCTCGAGTGGTTTATTCCTTTAATAAAAAAAAACAATACAAACGATATGAAAAAATTCAGTGTTCAGTAACTTACTAATAATTAATGAACGCTATAAACAGTTCTTCTGCCTCACAGTGTAGCCTGTTTGTAATACAGCTTTGGTTGCTAAACAACATAACACGATTAGCGTATTACATACACAGAACAATGGTTGAAGTGTAACTTTTTTCTTCTCCTTTTTTTAAACCAAGAGTTCAATTATCCCAATGCATCAAAAGTGTATGTGTTTGTGTAGAGGATTTTACAGTGCAGCTCAGCCAATCAGATTTTAAAACTGGAACAATGTTTCATAAACATCTATCCATCGCTCTCCCTCCCTCTCTCCCTCTCTCTCTTTATATATAGTGTGTGTGTGTGTGTGTAATATAATATAATTATTTTTATTTTTTTTTTTTCTCTTCAGTTGCAGACCCCAGCGTCTTTTGCTCAGAGTGTACAGGAGCTCACTATTGCCCTGCAGAGAACAGGAGACCCGGCCAACCTCAACCGCCTTAGACCGCATTTAGAGCTGCTGGCTGACATCGACCCGAGCCCAGGTCTGTGCTCAGACGCACCTTACAAGACATGAATAAGCAATGATCCACTAAACAGCTGTTGTCGTTTTGGTGCTGCACTTTCAGCACATTTGATCTGACACAAAACGACCATAATGATGTAAAGTAAAGAATATTGCTTTACCAAGAACACCAGAAAATATAAACTTCTCTGTCCTGAAGACTTTACGGTGTCAGTACAACTTTTTATAAAGCACTTGTACTTTTTTATTTATTTGTTTATTTAATCCATTTATGTGGAGCGTCCGCCATAGTCCCTGTGAATGAGATACTATAGAAACAATAACATGTTGGAATGAGCGCATTACTATGAATCCGAAAGTACCTGCCTCATACATACGGTATTCCCAGTTTAATTTTTATACTGGTTGTTTTATACATCAATAAATGAATTTGTGATCTGTCTCAACTAGATGCCCCTGCCCCTACATGGGAGCAACTGGACAAAGGGCTGGTGGCTGTAAAAACAGTAGTGCATGGTCTTGTGGACTTCATCCAGAACCATAGCAAGAAGGCAGGAGACCCACAGCAGGTACGTAAATCCATCCACATACAGCACAAACGTTACTGGCACTTTTTTCTTTTTCATGTGGCATTCTGACATTCTCACCAACGTTGAAAGGTCTCTAAAACAGTGTGTCATGTCTTCCTAGGCTCCTCAGCACAGCAAGTACAAGACATACATGTGTAGAGATATGAAGCAGAAGGGAGGGTGTCCCAGAGGCGCAAGCTGCACCTTTGCCCATTCCCAGGAGGAACTGGAAAAGTGAGTGATTCCTCTTTGCTCAGTGTCTTCATGGACACTGTGCAGTGTGGTTTCATATTTATTCATCTTAACCCCAGGTTCCGTAAGATGAACAAGCGTCTGCCTTTGCGAAAGCCCCTCAGCCAGTCGCTGACCCAGCTTAACGACATGGACATGGGTTGCAATCCGGGCCTTCTGCCTGATGATGGATTGGATCTGGCGCATCTGACCCACAAACCTGCCATGGTCACTAATGGCATTCTATCAGTGCCACCTGGATCAGAGCTCACACATCTGGTCTCCCGTGGATCGGCAGCACCCTACGACACGGCTCGCAAGCTGGGAAAACTAGACACAGGCAGCCTCAGTGCTCCTGAATCACCTCCAGACTCGTAAGTGGGAAATACTAATTAGCCTAGCTTGCTCTCTAGGTAAAGCCTCTGGTATCCCCCCCCCCCCTTTTTTTTTTTTTTTTTTTTTTTTTTTTTTACGTGTATGCGCACAGTCGTACACATAGCCTTTCAAAGTATACTGTACGTGTACATAGACAGTCGACGTGTACACATTAGGACAACCTGCACTACCCCTCCTGGCCTACAAGAGTCAGTACAGAGCAGTAAAGCAGGTCTTCTGGTGTGAATGGCAACAAAGCGAAGAACAGTGCTCGGGCAATCTCGCCACGATTAGCACCCGTATACAAATCCTTATACCCTGTGACTAGAATTATACAAATGCGGGTAGTTTCTAACCTGCACTCGTTTCCGTCTCTTCCGTTTATTCTGTTTCTTCGACTATGTTGAGAATCAACGGCCCTGGGTCACTGTTGCCACCTTGTGGAACAACTAAATAGTGCAAAACAATTAATGCGCATGTGCGACCTGCAACTGGTTAGAAAAATCTGGCAGCGTGCGTACAGTACATGCGTACTTTGCCGATTATGAAATTTGCGTCATGCGTACTGTACGCTGTTCCTAGCGTACGCATGAAAAGTGAAGTATACTTTGGGCTTTAGACTGCATGCAGCTACAGTTAAAGTGAGGGGTCACAGCATGTATCAGTATCCTCAAAATAGGCACATTTTTATTTTAGTTACATTGCAGCACTGAGATATTGGCAGTAAAATATTTTCAGGTCAAGTCTCCTTGAATTTTATTACTCTGCATATAATAAACACAAATTTCATAAGAAAATAACATGCAGCTTTTTGGTTTACTCAGGATTTAGTGTCTGGCATAATGTGTGCACACCATCCAGATTAGCTCTCAGGAATTTAAAAAACACACATTACACCCAAAGAGGACATGTCAAAAACATGGACAAAGTCTATTTCTGTCTTTGTTTTCTGCAGCCTGGACTCCATTCCTAAAGTGATGTCTTCAACATCTCATCCTAGAGTCCCGAGAGAGGGTCTGACTGCACACACATTGTCTGCTGTCTCCAGAGTTCCCCAGATGCCACAATACCCTCCACATCAGCCTGAGGCCTATTACTCAGAATCCAGAGTACCACCGTCTGGTTCACAATACGATTCCTCTCAGTATCCCTCTGGTAAATCTTTATTATCTTTAGATCAATGTCCACTTTATTAGGAACACCTGCAGTTATCCAATTAACCAATCAAGTGGTAGCAGCGAAATGCAAAAAAAACATCAAGCAGATACAGGTCAAGAGCTTCAGTTAATGTTCATTTCAAACATCCGAAAAAAGAAAAAAAAAAAAGTGAACTCTGACTTTGAACGTGGAATGGATGGAGACTTCCTTGCAGCTCAAACCAATACACACACACACACACATTTATTTATATATATATATATATATATATATATATATATATATATATATATAAATAATATAAATTAGTGTGTGTGTGTGTGTGTTACATACATTTACCCAGTTTTATCCACAAAACCTACATTCTACATATTTGGGTGAAATTACAAATGTTTGTAGAGAAATTGTTTCAAAAATATTTTTGCCTTTTTGTCTGCAAAGAGCTATAATAATTTAAAACTTTTCCCTGTCTTTCTGTAGGCAACTCCTACGCTTATCAGCACTTGCAGCCTCGCTACACTCGCCAACCAGTTGACCCCGGCTTGGCGCCCTACCCAGACCCCTATCCTGTGTCCTATGCCCCGGAACGGCAGTATCCCGCTCCTCCATCTGACCCTCGCTATAGCTATCCACCGCATCACGACAGCCGCCGACATGCACCTTATGGAGGCCACCCTCCTCTCACGTCATATGCTCGAGACGAGCTGGGCCACAGGAGTCCCGTCCCTATGGAGATGACCCCACCACCACAGGCGCCGACAGCAGGAGCCTCGTCCTCCTACCTCCCAGAATCACGGGACAGATATGGCCCTGAGAGCTACAACCACTCCGGCCACAGCAGACCTTACAGCGGCCGGGTGAGATGTCAACCATCACTGTGTTATTCTATAAGATTTAGGACTTATGTGATCATATTTCTGTATATCAAGCAAACTTTTGGGTTCCTAGGAAATCCTGCATAGTGATTATATCGCAAATGACCATGTAAATGATCTTTTCTATACTATGTATACTAGAGTTAGGTGGAATTGTTTCCTCCTATTAATACTAAATTAATGTCACTACTTCTTCCTGTACAAAAGTTTTAAATCCTGTAATATCCGAGTGAAATACCTCATGGCACCATCTGCCTACATACACTGTGTTCTTTTTATTACTAAACAAATATTTGTGTGTATACACAGAGCGCCTATGCCCGGCCACAGCCCAGCCTGGACTACCTTCACCGTCGGAGGAAGGAAATCATGGCCCAGCTTGAGGAGCGGAAAGTAGTTTCTCCTCCTCCCTTTGCCTCCTCTCCAAACCTGGCTCATTCTTATGACCCCAGTTATACACAAGAGGCCAGGGGGCAAAATCATGTAAGATCATTAGTGCTTCATTTAAGAGGAAACAAAGTGTCATATGTTTTGTTAAAGGGTCACCAATTCAAACCAAACACAATGAGTTTTAAACATTGAGACATTGTGCCTTGTATTCAGGTAACATTGACATATCGACCAGCTGATAAAGGTGATAAACTCTTTGTACACGTAAAGAAAAGTTATCACAATGGCCATCTGCAGGAAACTATGTCAGTGCTGAGAGACCCAAACTGACAAACTGCTTTTGTGGTTATAGAGTCCTTTCAGTTTCGTTACTACTTCAACAGTTATAAAACAATGAAATTAATGTTTTTAATTGCACATATGGCCAAGCCATGGTTTGGGTTAATTCGGCTCGTGGTAATTTGTCATTTTTTTCAGGGATGGTGGAGCACTTGTATTATACAGAGATGTTTAAAGCTGCTTATGAATCAGATTTGTCCTATATCAAAGTCCAGTGTTGAACACATCAGTAGCCCAGGCTCCCAGGACAAGCAGATTTCATGCCCGAGTTATTCGGTTTTTTTTGTTGTTGGTGGTGGTTTTTTTTTTTTTTTTTTTTTTTTTATAAATTATTATTCTTGTTGCCTGGTGGGCATTAACCAGTGCAAGAAAATAAATTCCCTCTTCTTATTGACTGCACACTATAAGATTTTTGCCCCAATTTTCCAGCCCTTGCACTAGTCAGTTCACTTTAATAAGAAAGTGTGTAGGAAGATGATACATTTCCTCAAAACTTACACAAAACCTTCTATAATCAGCAGGTGGTAAAAACAACAAACAAAAAAACACTCAGCTGAAAATGCAGTTTTTCTGAATAATAAAGCCAAAAGTGTTTTGGTGAAACTGCACTGTCATTAAGCAAGTGCAGATATTTGTGTTGTAGATATTTGGATTTGTTGCGCGTGCTAAACTGTTTGTTGCTGTAAATGGTCAACAGTATATGGGAGAAAACCCTCCGCCGTGCCAGAATGTCAGACAACCGGAATACGCGGCGTCGTACTCGCCGTGGTCATGTGACACTTTTGTCCCGTACATCGGCACCAAGGATATGAAGTCCAAAGACTGCTCGGCCACAGGCTACATGGAGATGGTAAGCTCTATGTCCATCTCTGTTGAGTTTATAAAGATCACAAAAAGAGAGTTGTTTGGTTTGAACCTTGTCGTGATTGTTCTGTATGTGGGAGTACAGGAGCAAAAGGTTATCAGTGTTTATTCTGTTGAGTTTGCTCCCTAAGGACACACTGATGGAGCAAAGGCCATAACAAAATGCAGGAGCCAAGATATGATATCTATAACCTTTCTGACTGAATATAGAGAAACTCTTTGACTACATTTTTCATATGTTTTCTGCAATGTTTGCTCTTCCCTCCTTAAGCAGGCCATAGAAAAAAGCCGGAGAGATCCGGCTCTGGAGTTGCAGCGTCGAGTGGCAGAGGTCAAGGATGATGACCCGATCATCCCTTTTGGCTCGCTGCCCACCGTCTCTCGCTTTGGAGCCATATCTCGCACGTCCAAATCGGGATATCAGCCTGCTGGCCTTGTTCCAGGCCCCCCAGCCAAACACTCTGCAAATGCAGGTACCCTGAAGCAGCTCTGCTCTCTATACTGACCTCCAGATTACAGCAGTGTGTCTTTGCTGCTGATGTGTCTCATGGCACGTTTAAGCAAACACATGCACAGAATCACACACACGCACACACTCAGCCTTTCATCACTTTATTTATATAAATCTATAATATTTTCTCAGTGTGTTTGCTGCCTATTGGAGGACTTTATAATGATGTTCCAATGCCCTGTTCCATCTCTTAGTTGATTACAGCTATGGGAATCACGGAGGATGGAGTGAACCCTCTTACACCCAGCACCAAACCATGCCATCTCAGGGACACTTCAGTGAACGGTAGGGGCCCTGTTGTTGTCATAGCAACCCTAATTAAAGTCATAAAGAGTTTTATGAACTATACCTTGTGTTTTTGCTGTTTATAAATGTTCATTTCTGTGGTTCCAGTCTGCCCCCTGCTGCCCAGGACAGGGAACAGCTGAAGATGGAGCTTCATCAAGTCAACCAACAGATTACCCAACAGACTCGCTGTATGGAGGTGAGCTCATTGAGAATTAGCCTTACTTTTCTTTGACAGAAACATTTATTGTAATGTAGTAGAAAGCACCGGCAATGCTACATTAAGTTTATTAATATAGCCGATGTTGCTCAGTCAAATCAAGTCACAGGTAAGATTAAGTATTTACATGAGGGTAATTCATAACCCGGATAATTAAATTAAGGTATAGCATATATAACTCGCCATACCTTATAATTACGTTAGCTACCACTTTTTAGTGTATTAAGTTAGTATCCAAGCAGCAAAAATTAGACTGGGCAACACACTGCAGCTTTTACTTGGTTGATTTCTAGCTAGCTGGATTTTATGATTTTTTTTTTTTTCCACCCTTGAACTAGTAATTTAGCATACAGCATCATGTGTAGTCTTTGTACACATTGTACATAATGAGGTGCTTTAAAGGTTTTGGCTGTTTTGCAGAGGGAACCAGTTTCAGCAGCTGGCCAAGCAGCTCCAGTGGAGTGGTCAACGGCTAGTGTTTCCAGCGAGCAGCTGAGCCTAGAGTTGCACCAGGTGGAGAGAGAGATCGGCATGAGGACACGTGAGATGGCCAGGGTAAATAAGTTTATGCAGACAGAACCCTGAAGTTTGATGGCTGTTTCAGCCCTCAAACGGCTTTAAATTCCCCAAAAATAAGACAGCCAGGTACTGTTACACAAACCAACCTTACATTGGACAAAATCTAAAGATCACATTTAGTGTTCATGTAAGTGCTTAATGAAGAGTCTTAAGTGTTTTAAAGATAGCTGGGAACCTAGACTTATGGCAGATGTGACAAATGCACCAGTGTTGATCTGGGTTCAGTCCTTAATCATTACAGAGACTACAGAATTCTAGATCGTTTGTGGGGGGTTTTTTGTCTTGTAGATGGAGCTTTACATCTGTGAATATATTTGTGTTGCAGGAGGCGGCTAGCATGAAGTACAAGCTGGTAGCAGGAAGTGAGAACGGACAGAGTGAGCACAATATACAGCGGGAAGATCACCACCTAGCCCTCAAGTAAGATACTGGAGATGCTTCTAAACATACATGTGCTGCTGTCTAATTGATGATTGGCTGATAATTGCACGAATGTGGCGGGGTACTGATTTTCCAAATAAATTCCTAGTACAAGTGTTCTTGTAGCTGCTTGTGTCATTCTTTTGCTGTATTTTTGCTTAAATATCCTTCTTTTCTGTTCTCTTTATAGTGAGGGATCAAACGGTTCCAGTTCTGTGGTGCAGGATTGTGGTTTGGGCAGCTCCAGCATGTCCTCCCTGACCAGCAAGACATCCTCACTCAGCTTGTCATCTGAACTGGTGGGCAGCAGCCCGGATCTGACCAAGAACGGGGTGGCTCATGCATGCTCATAGTTTGTCTTCAGCTAGATGCTACCTTATGAGCTGGTGTCTCTTTCTGTTTCTCTCTCTCTCTCTCTCTCACACACACCATCTATCACTCTACAATCTGAGTAGAAAGTTGTATCTCAAATTCACCTCCAATTCGCATAGGCTGCAATACACCACCAACCATCAGTTACTTACCTATTTAGCATACTCCACTCATATTGGGTCACATTCTTTTTCTTTACCACCGCAGTATTGGGATGTTGAACGTTCCATATATTCAGTACATTTCAGCTGCATTTGTGACCGCTGATTATACAAATAATCAAAAAATTATGAGTCATACTTGCCTCGCAACACCTACAGGATTTTACAGGAATAGGAATAAGCAGTATCTGCCATATATTTTCTTTTTCTTTTTTTTTTCTATGATGAATCCTTTCACTGCCTTACACACCAGAGCATTCAAGAAACATTTTATGAATGTGTTTACTTGCAAGTCTGAACAGTAATATTAATTTCAATAACGAAAAGTAATACTCATATGTAATAGACTCAGACTACATTCTTAGTAGTTACATTTTCGTTCATAATGCTGACTTTACGTTTGAAGTTTTCATTGTGCCGGTTTCTCTTGTGAATCTTCTTACAATTTTTGTAGGAGCGTCCTGTCGTGCTGCATATTCTACATATTAGACACTTGTGGATATGATAAACATTGCCTGTTCAAAATAACTCCAGCACTTTTTTAGTCAGACCAGACTGTTATTCTGAGTTAAATCTAGTATTGTTGCCCCTCAGCTACGTGTATAATTGGTCAGTGTTCAGGCATCGTGGCTTTCCTCAGTATCTTCTCACTGTAAATCATTACTCAGGCCCTGCCCACACGTATACAGCTTCTTTTTTTGTGTCCACATGAAAATGTTGTCACTGAAATCGAAGCTTCTTGAAAAGGTGGAGAAATGTTCAAATTTGACCCTGTTCGTGTGGACAGCGAAACTGTATGTTTCCCTGCGTGTTCCTGTTGCGGTTTTGCATGTTATGAATGTTCTAGGACTGTTTTAAAAATTTCTGCCGACCTGGTTGTTAATTTGTGCTCTGTAATTTCATATTTAAAATTTTATTTAGCATTTTTAAACAACAAAAAAAATTACACCCTCATGCAAAGAAGACACACAGTGTGAACGTACTGCGTGGTTCTGGATTTTGGCGAAACACTGTGTTCGAATGTAACATTAAGCAGTAGTTCCTCTTTGTTTTTGTTTTAGAACTTTTGGCTGTTGTGGTATTTTTCCACATCGTCTTCTCTAACACTCAGTACGCAGCTGTTTTGATGCGTTTGATGCAAGTTTACGAAATACCATCACTGCATTATAGTGTGATCATTGTGAGCATTTAAATAACTTTTTGCCTATTCGTTTGGACAGAGATTTTCAGAAATATCCATATACGTGTGAACGGATCCTCAGTCTTATCCTGTGTAATTCCTGCCAGACAGCTAGGCATGCCTCTGAACGATGGGACGAACAGTCCACGTTTCGTGGGTTATTTCACAGTTCCACTCCATCGTCGCTCAGTTTGAAGTTTGTAACACCAATGACCTCATTCTTCCATGCTGAAATCGAGACTGTGCTCTCAGACTGACCTCCAAACTTTGCCTTCCTGGAGAAAAATGGCCAAATTCTTACTATTTTATTTGGCTAAGTATAGATTTCTTTTATTGCCCAGAAGCTGAGCTTCCAAAAATTTGCTTTGCTTCTTCAGAGGTGATCAGAAACAGCTAAAGCATGTGGATAGGGTCAGAAAGCCACTCATCACTTGTAGCCAATTGCACTTTGTTTGTTTTTTATTTTTTATAATGTTTTTATTTTTTTTTAACATCATGTACTAACATACCTCTCAGCTTTAATGTATTTTTAACCAGGGATATTTACACGTTTCATCCTGAGGATGGAAAAAAAAAAGCCTAAGAGACAAACTGAAAGGAGACATTCTGTTTTATGAATGTTTATATATACATATATGATTATATGATGTTTCAGGGAAAACACTGATCTGCATACAGATCTTCAGACCGAAAAAAGTAATCAAAAATGACTAAAGCCTTACAGTCAGGGTGCTGCTGTGGTGTGTGTTAGTGTTTTTTTGTTTGTTTTTGTTTGTTTAAAAAAATATATTATACACACACTGGCTCATTTAGGACATTTGTGTTTTAGAAATGTTGAGATGCTGTTCTGATCACCTCTGAATGGACCTCAAGCAATGTTGCTGTTTATTCGAACCATTTTCTTTTGTTGTTTTTAACTTCTGTGAAGTTGCTGTTGTCATTGGCATGTTAATTATTTCTCCAGGAGGCCACAGCGAGGGGTTCAGAGCCGATGCACCTTGTACCGTCTCTCTCTCTCTTTTTTGGCGGGGGGCTGATCCAGGTCTCTGTGTACCTATAAACGACTGAGAATCACTGCCTCGTGTGAAGCTCCATCATTCACTCACTGTATGTACTTCATATTTCCAGAATGTTCTGAAAAGGCTCAGGCGATACCATGATTAACCGCTTAACAGCTACGTTGCAGTTCAGTGTTAAAAATATTGAGACCTGCAACAGTAAGATTATTGATTTGATATGTAATATCACTTAGCTGTGAGTTATCACTTAGCTGTAAGTGCGTGGAAAGTCAACTACTGAGCTCTGAAACCCTGAAACTGTTTGTATACTTAACCCAGGGGTGGACAAATCCGAAATCTATAAGCGAACCCACCGAGCAAGTAAAATCTCAAGTGTGCTGCTTAGTCCCATTTTGGTTGCTAAAAAGTGGTAGCTAACAACATGTTGCAAGCTAGTTAGTTTGTTAAGTGCATTAATACAGACTGAGAGAAACAGTTATCCTTTAACAGGGTCTCTAATGTAGCACATTGTGTTTACAGCATCGACAAAATGTCAGCAAGTCGTTAACAAGCATTTCGGTTTTGAGATGTAGCATTATGTTCTCTGATTGCACAGTCTGGTTCGCATTTTTATGTCCTCTTAATATGTTTAGTCCAGAGGTGACTCTGTGTAGTGAACATGTGGTCTTTGTGCTGGACTTTATTTTGCTTGGTTTTGTCAGTGTTTCCATCGGCCTTCCTGGATTTGAAAAGATTGGTTTCATGCTAATTAATCCACTGAGTAAAAATCATTCTACCATCAAGCAGATCACATCATCGAGGTCCATTACATCACCGTAATACACTTTAAGATTAAACCTATACATCAAGTCAATAGGAAGTATTTTCTTTTTCTAGTTATTGAACCTACTTGACCACAAGGCAACTACACACAAAAACTACACTTAGCATGAAATCTGCTTGTCCCAGGCGCCAGGAAACCGATTTGTCCACTCCTGTACTCAATGAGCTCCATTTTCATTAACCAGCAATAATGCAGTATGTTATATCCAAGTAAGACTCATATAGTGTGTGTGTGGTAAGCATCACCAGAGCATTGATTATTATTTTTTTAAGACTGGATATTATGTAGCGTCAGTCACAACTACCACTCACTGATGTGCACAGATTACTTAATTACAACCACTTTCCCATTATTATTCTAATATTAGATAGATTTAACACCTTTTGTGTGTTTATACACTCTGAATGGCTGTTTAATGGCCATTCTGTGCTGTCTCGTTTAACACACCTATTTGGTGTCAAATTTTCTTTAAATGTTGCTGTTATTGCTTGTACAAGAGCTTATGACCTTTGTCGTTATATACATTAAAGCAGTGGAAGTGAACGTTAGACCATACTGTACAGATAGGAGGTATTTTGCGGAACCACTTTTGCACGCTTTCAATACAGCAGCATGTTGCCATGTTGGGTTAAAAAAAAAAAACGCTTTGTTCAGCGCTCGAGAGGAAACCGCAGTGCCTTGCACTTCTTACGTTGCGTCATCAGCCAGTTTGGTTGTTCATCTGATTGTAAATCATCTGCTTTTCAGAAAAAAATGTTTTTCTTAAGGCGACTTCATGACGAGAAGTCTATTTGCGATGTCTGAACTAGACACACATTCGATACTTTTTTTAGTTTGTCTGCTATTTGATTTGATTTTTCATAGTGCATATAATTAAACCAAAAAGAAAACAAGGTATGGTGTGTGTGTGTGTAGGGCTGAAAATGTCTTTGTAAAACTTATTCATTGGTCAGAAATACGGTGATAGAAAACTAAAACCTTCAGTTATATGTAAACATCACCAAAATCATCTGAGCATGGAAAACATGTATTTATATAAGCGTTATTTATATAATTATCTAATCATGTATTTAGCACAGACAGATGAGTCTGTGCTAAATAAATGATTAGATAAATCTATAAATAACAAACGTAAACATTCTGTGTAACATCCAGCATTTATTATCTTTGTTTATCCAGATTTCTAGAACAATAAGCCATGACTCTCTGGTCTGATGAGTAATTCTTATGCGTTTGTTTGTGTGCGTGCGTGTATACTTTGTCATTGTTGTGCAAGATTTGAATTTGAGACTGGTTTGAGTTTGTTTCCTTACATGAAATGCAGTGAGAAACTAGTCTCTCTCACTCAGAAGGGCTTCAGTTACTGACCTGCTGAAGAAATTGATCAGGCATTTAAAAACTGCTCTTTAACTATTGTTGCAAAGCAACATCCACATTCAGCCTCCCGTCAGGCATTGGTAGAAACACCTTAAGTGGAAAAGGAGAAAAAAAGAGGGGGAAAAAAAAAAGGGAGTGACCATGTTTACCCATTGATTCAAACAGTGTCATGTCTTATCTCATCAGTAAGCAGTAAAACGTCTCGTTTTCTGTAAAGAAGTGTAAATGTTGATCACGTTTTGTGTGTAGTTTCATTCCGAACTTTTTTTTTAGATTGGTGATTAGTCATTTGTTTCAAACTCATGTACAGTGAAGCAAAGTCATGTACAGAATTTTTTACACTCTCTCAGACAGAGTGGGAGGGGCTTCCATGTGGACCAATGAGTGAGTGTTAAACGAAGTCGAGCGTCAGGCACACTTGCTCAGGAAAGACTCCTCACCGACACGACACACACAAACACAGGTGTTAGTGTTCAGCTCATAGACATAGGATGTTTCAAAATCGATGATCATGTATGAGTCCCGATGGGAGTGTTGTTTCTGTCTTTCTTTTTTGTTCACGCTGAACATGCTCACTGCTTGCAGTCACCTGTTTTTTTTTTCTGTTGTTTTCATCACATTTAGCTATTCTTGCATTCATGCATCTTATTATTATTATTATTATTATTATAATTGTTTTTTTAATTTGTAAATCCTAACCTTGGGAAAATGTAATTGCTTTTGATGATTACTCTCAGGTTAGCTCATAAAAGATTGCTTAAATTAAGGTACATAAACCAACTGCAACATGAGTAAGAATTTAAAGTTGTGTTTTTTTTAAAAAATATATATATATATTATACTCCATTAAGGAATGTTTAGAACTATTTCTCCAATGTGGATTTAGCTGTTAAACCTTTTTGTTTATTTTTTTCTTTGTTAAAAATTCACTGTGTGAAATTTTGGATTGCATTTTTGTATAATACAATTGCTTTTCTTCATAGAATGGGGAAGGGGGGGGACTGGCTGGAAGGCTGAATTAGACAAAACATGAAATTATTTAAAAGTGTAACTTAATGTGCAACAATAATTCTGTACTGGCAGGGATTGTGATTAAATGATATTGTAAACAGCTTCTTTTCTTGTCTGCTTTCCCCCTCACAATTATTAGCACATGCAGATCATTCACGTCCAGAAATATATTACTAACATAACATTATCAATAATACTATACTAGCAAAACTGTGATGCCAATAACAGTATTTATTATTACACCAGTAACACTACTGCTGTACAAATCTCACTATTACTATACCAATAGCATTATTACTTTACTAGCAACACTATCACTATAACAAACATAATTTCCATGTCTCCAACACTTTGATAATTATTATTAGCCCCCCCATTTATAAAAGGAAATGCAGCCATTAACATTTGATTTCATTTGTGCAGAAATGATTGTTTGTGTCAGTTTCAGTGGCAGGGTTCAGTTTTTGAGCTGCTGTACCTCAGTGTAATTCCCTGGCTGCACAAACAGAATAAAGCAGTGCCAATGACTGACACTAATGAGGTTACATTTTTGTTGAATGTGCTTTAAAGCACGAGACGTCACTCTCAGCCATGGCACACACAATACAAAATACAGGGTCCACATTTTATGTTTTTGCTTCATGAAGGAGTATTTGTGAATTGAAGAAACTACAGAAGGCTGTTTTAGCCTCGCTTCAGGAGAAGAGACGAGTTGAATTGATCAATAGCTCAAAGGTTGCATTGAGTATATTGTTTGCACCACAGTGGTCTGTGGGACACTGACCTGTTTGGCTGTTACATTTGATGCTTTACCGCTGAGCAGCGTCACCTGAAAATCTGCTTTCTGAGAAAGGATTTAAGATCGTAACAGGTAAGGCGAGATTCAGCAGCAATATTTAAGCGGTAATAATGGACAGCGATAATTATACAAAATGTCAAGAACAAAATATGCTTCTGCACTTTTATCCTAAAAGCCCTGCTTCTCAGGAAACATGGTTAATGTGTAGTACCAGCTTACTATCTATACAGTCACGGAAACTCTGGACTTGTATTTTTTTTTCGTTTCAGTACCTGATATACAAGGGTGAGTCAAATGAAAACCTTTATTCTATGGGTGCCACAAAATGGTAGCATTTTTCTGCATAATCTCAATTTTGGTCAACGCAAGTGTCCTAGCACCTAATGAGGGTCCAAAATCCTCTACAAAACAATCTGATTCAGTTCAAATTTATTTACACAGGTTTTTATTTGACTCGCTTTTGTATTATTTCTAGGAGTGACACAATGTTGTTTATCATAATCATGTTTGTAAGGTTTCTCATAATTTGCCAACAGAAGCAGGCAGAATGTTGGCTAAGATTCAGGGGGTGTCTAACGTGGGTCCTGGGGTGGAGCCAGGCCCCACAGATATTTTAATAGTTATTTTAATTGGCCACTTCATTTTGCCTCCCTTTGCTGAATCTGGTAGCTCACAGGGTTATTAGGTTGGGAGTGAAGATGGGAAAATGAAGATAGCCTTTATCATCACATCACAAATACAGTACAGTGACATTCTTTTCTTTGCATCCTCGCCTGGCAGGAGGTCTTAAACTCAAGACCTTCTGATCAATAGCCCAGAGGCTTTAACCACTGAGTCACCTCTGCCCAGAGTGGCATTTAGGTTTACACTAAGCCTTCATCAGGCATAAACTTATGAACCCAAACCCAAGCAAAGCAGCAAGTTGTGAACAAACCAGACTGAACGAAACCGTGTTAGTTAGTAGAAAATGGCAACGGGGGAAGAAAAAAAAAACAACAGGAAGAGAGAAAACAGAAGTTAGACAAAGAATTAAACGGACAGTCGATTTGTTTCTTATGAGAAATGTTTGGTGAAGTCAGAATTTTTGCTTTATTTTCCCCAAACAGTACTTGATTACATCTCACTTAATGAGAGGGACTGTTAGCATAAGTCAGTAGTGTATGATGATATCAAGCCGAAGTGAAATCTGAGGAGTTGGATCTGAAATTGACCTCTACAACAAATCCCTTTTTCACATACTACATCTATTCAAGTGAATGAGCTTCCAAGTGTCCAGTGTGAACATGGCTTTACATGTACCTCACATGTACATATACTGCTTTAAAAAGACCCGACTTGTGAGACAGCAAAGGCATCAAGCTTCCTTCTGTTCCTTTCAGAAACATTCATCTGACCATGGGTGGACTGTGTTGGTCCAAGGGGACAAATGTGAACTCGGTGACAAACTCAAAGAAACTGCTGACTCCTGGGATTTTCACTACTTTAGGGTTCACACAGAATGGTGCAAAGAGAAAACCACACCAAACTAAATAAATAAACGTTCAGTGAGAGGCAGTTCTGTGGGCAGAAATGCCTTGTTTATGAGAGAAATCAGAGGAGAATGACCAGACTTGTCTGAGCTGACAGGATGTCTATAGTAACACAAATAAGAACTCTTTGCAACCATGGTGAGCGGAAACGCATCCCAGAATGCACATCAAACCTGGAGGTGAATGAGCTAGAACAGTATCAGGTTCCACTCCTGTCAGCCAAGAACATGAATCTGAGGCTATCATGGGCACAGACTCACTCAAATTGGACAGCTGAAGATTAGAAAAAATAAATCACCTCGTCTTTTTCCAGTCTTCCACTCCCCAGTTTTGGCGAGTGTGTGTCTACACAGAACTTCATCTGGAACTCAGCCACCAAAATATTTCTGTCCACCTGTGGGACGTAGATGCAGAAAACCAAAGAAACCCGATTAACCATATATTTGGCCTGAATAATAGTGTTGAAATAAAATCCTGGTGGTGTTAGTTGATAGTGGCCTTAATCCTATTCAACAGATCATTGTAAACTAAATGTAATAAATAATTAATACCAGCTTAATTTACCAGTAAAAAGACCAGGAACCACATCATAAGAGAGTTTTTCATTGTCAAGCACATGTATTAATTTAATTAAACAATTTAATCCATAATACATCCACACTGCCATGTATACTCACCAAGTTGGGCAGACAAATAGACCGTTTCTTAGGGATGCTGTTCCCTCTGATTGCTGGATTTTGTGTCCCCAAAATGCTGTCAAAAATGAAAGTAGATTAATCGTTTTGGATGCCAACATTAAGTTGACCAAATTCGGCTTGTCATGTCATTGTCCTTGCACATGCATGATACCACATTAGAAATAAAACAGAACAGAGGCATAGTGTAGTTTCATCTCACATAAACTCTGAGAAAATGGTAATATTACTAACATAATAGTCCAATTTTATTATTCACTCTTATTTATTATTGATGCCTTGGATAACACCACTGCTAGCAGAATGTCAGTATAGGAATCGTATCAGTATCCACAATCAGCCTTTGATAGAGAGGAAAAACATTTGTGATTGATTATTTATTCTCCTAAACATCTTTCCACATCCTCGCTTCTTCCTAGATGAGAATGAAGTGGGTGGTGTGTGTAGGAGTTTTCTGGATCCTCTCCATCTCCATAGCTCATGCAGACATTGACATCTGCAGCCTGAAGCCCAAAGATCTGCCCCTGGAGCCGGTTTGTATATATCGCAACCCGAACTTCCCCGAGGAAGAAGAACCAGCTGAGACCCCTGAGAAGATCCCTGGGTCCACCAACCCTCGAGTGTGGGAGCTGTCCAAAGCCAATGGGCGCTTTGGACTTTCTCTCTTCAAGCAGCTCTCCAAAGGCAAGTCTGAGGATGCAAACATCTTCATGTCCCCGCTCAGCATCTCAACAGCCTTTGCCATGACGAAACTGGGGGCTTGCAACAGTACGCTGGAGCAGATTATGGAAGTAAGGCAGTGAGATCATATGTAACATTTAGTTAAACTTTACATTCAGGTCAAAATGACCAAAATATAAGTCAGTTTTACAAAGATGAAAGTTCACACCATTTTGTCCTGAGAGTGACAAAGTAAACAGATTTTTATTATTATTTCTAGCACCCTCTGCTGGCTGTGGGACAAATTAAAATTGCCAGAAAAAACACCAAGTCCTCTCTATCATCCTACATTTGGTTTGTCCATTTCATTTAAGGAAAAGGGGCGGAGCCACACAGCAGTGATCTGGCTGGGGGTGGAGCTCATTCTGTGGTCATAGTAATATAAACAGAAAATGGTCAGATTCATTGTACGGCAATATTGCACAACAGTTTTTTCTGAGGTGTTCCTGAAATCATTATTGCACGTTAAAGTACAACAGCGCTGTGGAATTCTCAATTGTGATTGGTCAGAAGGTGTTTTCTATAGCAGCAATTCTGACAATAGTGTACCTATCACAGGTTTATATTAATGCACTTGATCTAATACTGTTTCTATAGTAACAGCTCATTCACAGGGCCTTGTTCCGTGGATGCTTCACATAAACAGATTAAAAACCATGTTATTATTGATATGGTGATGTTTTCTGTAATGAGACATTTATTTAACATTTATGGAAGGAGTCTTCAGTGTCAGCAGTTTGTAACAGTCAGAGGTAAAGCTGTAACTATTTTCTGTAGAAGTATAAGCTGTAGCAGTTTCTGATTAACTTCAAGAGAGAGAACAGGAACTAACATGATTCATGGACCATGTCATCAAATGCAACTATAAATGGATAGAAAGTGAGACATTTCATCTGTTAGCATTGATGTTGTGGTAACTCTGCTTCATCACACCACCTTGTCACTGATTATTTTCCGATAACATCACATCCACAAGATTTTATTCAATACATAATAGGAAGTAATTTGTTTTGCAATGTTTCTCAGGAAGTGAAATTGACCTTCCATCCACATGCCTCAACCACAGGTGTTCGAGTTTGACACGATAAAGGAGAAGACGTCGGATCAGGTTCACTTTTTCTTTGCCAAGCTGAACTGCCGCCTCTATCGTAAAACACACAGCTCTGTGGAACTGGTCTCGGCCAACCGTCTGTTTGGAGAGGAAACGTTCGAGTTCAACGAGAACTATCAGAACATCAGTGAGAGGGTCTATGGGGCCAAGCTGCTGCCGCTCAACTTTAAGGTCTTTAATGCTTCACAAAACATCACTAAAAAACAATAAGTGTCTCTTTTATCAGCGTTGATCAGTCTTCGTTCCTTCCTGCAGAAGAAAGCTGAACCTTCAAGGCAGAGGATTAACGAGTGGATTTCTGAGAAGACAAACAATAGAATAAACAATACTTTGCCCAACGGTTCAATAGACGAAAATACCATTCTGGTGCTGGTCAATACCATCTATTTTAAGGTAGGCTTAGCAGTATGGGTTCCTCAAGGGTTCTCAGAATGGTTCATGGTTCTAGGGTTCTAATATGAAACTTTAAAAAAAAAAATAAAAATAAAAAGACACTTCATTGAATCTTTAGGAGGAACAAATGAATGAAATCTGCAGTTTCAATGAGAGCTGAAGGTCACCCAAAGTGAGCGTAGCTAGAGAAAGGAAAAATATTTAGGATTAGTTATGAAAACTGAAACAATGTGGTGACTTCCAATCGGAATGAGTGATTGTTTATGCTTGTTTTTTTCCCGCTCTACTGCCATGATTATTCATTTCAGATGCTCGTTCTTGAAGCAGTCAGTAAGAGTTGCAAAGAGGAAATGTTGTTTCCACTGAAGGCAGGGGTGGACAATTCAGTAGCCCAGGCATGCGGGAAAAGCAGATTTCACATCCAGGCTATTAGTGTTTTTTTTATTTGCAGTTGCCTGGCAGACAAGTAGTTTCAACACCACCAAAAAAAACCCTGCTATTGCAAAACAAAGGTTTTTATTTTGCAAGTAGGTTTAAATGCTTATGCGAAGCACATCAATACTGTAGCACAAGCTACTAATTCTGAATCCCACCACTTGCTTGCACTCCACACATCGTCCAAGATGATCTGGCTGGTGGCAGAATGACTTTTACTAGGCAGATTAAATAGCATGCACAAATGATCTTTTCAGAATCAGGAAAATGCAGGTTTGTGCAAACACTGAGGAAAACAGAACAAAAGAAATTCAAGCACAAAGCTGAGAAAATAAACTCTAGCCAGACTCAAATATAACATATGTGCGATATAAGGGCGTTATCTCATTGAAGTCATGCTCACAAACTACTATGAGGGTGCAAAAACAATTGTCTATATTAGAAACTGTTAAGGATAAATAATCAGAAACTTTTGTTTCCCTTAGTTGCTATTAACTCACTTAACTAGTTAACTAGCTAGATAGTTGTTATTACATTGTTAGCTACCACCATTTTATACCATTTAGGTTTTCCAGGCAACCAAAACATGGCACTGGGCAGCACACTGGAGCTTTTACATGCTTGTTGGGCTAGCTAATTAATTTATAAAGAGAATCTAATTCATTACATACACATTTTCCCTTCAGAATGACTGTTTTTAGCAGGAAGAGATCGTTTGAATGTTATGTGTATTGTACTGTACACGCAATAATATTGCACTTGCCAAGTGATACCAGCAAAACCATGGCAACAGGCATATCTCGGCAACGTCCACAAGACACCAACATAGACTTACTGAAGGACATGAATTTGCTGCCAGTGTGAACGCAGGGTAAGTGTGTAGGGAATGAAAGAAAGAGGATTTTATGTCCAGTAGTAGTAAGTCAAAGTGACTGGGCTTCTTTAAGGCATTTTTTTCGTTAGCTTGATTGATCACCTGTGACATCATGAAATTTGAAATTGACATTACTATTTCACAGGGACCTGAATGACTGAAATCCTGCACAAATATTCTTTTATTTCACACTTAACTTTCTTGCTAAGTGACGTTTGATGTTGTGCATTATCAAGGGCCAATGGAAACACAAGTTTAACAGACAGAATACCAGAGAGTCCAAATTCCATGTCAGCAAGACACAAAGCTGCCTGGTGCAGATGATGTACAAGGAAGACACATATCGCTATGGAAAGTTCCCAGAGGACAAGGTACAGGTGCTCGAGATGTTCTACAACGGAGAAGGCATTTCAATGGTGATTGTATTACCACACAATGATGCAAAGCTGGCTGAGGTATAATTTTGCAGTTCTCCTTTTTTTTTTCTTTTCAAAAAAATTATCAAACATCCACTGACTTTTCGATTGCAAGCAGTAAAATGTGTTCTTGCCTCACATTGTACATCGGTATCTACACCTTTTTAATGAAGGTGGAGGAAAATTTAAGCCTTAAGAAACTCAGTGGCTGGTTGAATGACACCAAAAATAAACAAGTGGCAGTGCAATTCCCGCGTTTCCGCATAGAGGATAACTTTAGCCTCAAAGACAAGCTTCAGGCTATGGGTCTCCATGATATCTTCAGTGCAGAGCATGCCAGTCTACCAGGTAAAGCCTCTGGTTATTGATGTTACAAGTCATAAATAAGCATAGCTGTGTAATCCATCCTGAAAACATTTTTCTCTCTCTGGACCCTGTATTCAGGTATGGTAGCGAACAACCACAATGGCCTTTATGTTAGTGATGCCTACCACAAAGCTTTCCTTGAAGTAAGTTCCTCTTTCATAATAATTAGGGAATTAAATCTGTTCCAACAGCGTTTACATACTGAATATTACATTGCTCAAGCTGCATAGGAATGAATTTACAGTTGTGGGAAAAAGAAAGTACACCCTCCTTCGTTTCTGTTTTTATTTACCTAAATAACAAGCAACTTCTATAAACAAACATAACCTCAGGTGACAACAAAAAAAACACCACAGATTTCAATATATAGCCATTTTTCCCAAAATGTAAACCAACATCCAAAAACCAGGTGGGGAAAAAATAAACATACCCTTCCTACTTCCACAATCATTAAGAGACTAATTAGAAGCCAAATGTTACTACTGGAATGTACACAATTAGTTAATCACCAAGAAGTGTGATTACTGCTATAAAACCAGAACTTCTGCCAGTTTGGTGTTCTGGAGCATTCAGGTGTGTCTGCATCATGCCAAGTCGAAAGGACATGACCGCAGAGCAGTAAATGCCGTTGCTCATCAATCTATGAAGGGTTATGAGGCCATCTGCAAACAATTTGAAATTCACCATTCTACAGTGAGAAGGAGAGTTTACAAATGGAGAGCCTTCAAGACAGTTGCCAATCTTCCCAGGAGTGGGCATCCCAGCAGATTCAATCCAGGGTCAGAGCGTACATGTTAACGTTCGTGACTGCACAATCAGAAAAAAGACTGAACAAGTATGGCTTTCACAAGGGTGGCTAGGAAAAAGCCCCTTCTCTCCAAAAAAAAAAAAAAAAAAAGAATATGGTAGGATGACTTAGGTTTGCAAACTTGCAAAGACACATTTATTTCAGTTACTCACCAATTTAATAAATATTTTGTGAAACTCAGTCATTTCATATTAATGACTTGATAGAAAGTGATCCACAACTAATCCATAAATTAAATCAAATAAGACTAGCTGTTCAATTAGGACAAAAGAAATAGCACCCTGTAAAAGTGTGCATCTGTGGTAGCAGTCACACTGGAATGGCTGAGTTGCATTACTGGAATATTTAGCATGACAAGCTCAGGAGGAGCTGTTCTACCATTTGACCACCATATTGATGTTTTCAGTTCTCTGTGAGCTTTGGCTTTTATGGAGTTTTGAAGCGATCACCAAATGTAAATCAGCTTTGCTGTGAACCCGTTTGGTAATTTATAGGTGATTGGCATTTATCAACATATGCGAGTATGAAGAAAAGGTTCATGTTTGGCTTAAAGTTTTCACAAATTACTTGGTTTCTGAAGTAACTAAGTTCATTAGAAAATATTGTGGGTGAGTACAGACAAAAATAACTGTAGGATTGGAATTAAAAAATAAATATAAAGAACTCATGGACACACCTCCAACAGGTAATGGCTAGTAGGGAAAACCACAAGGCAGCAAAATATAATTCCCTGCTGAATGTTTTGACAGAATGCAAACTATGGTATTAAATTGCATTAGGTTTATCTGGAATCCTAAATGTCGTTAGTCTACTACACGTACTATTGACATTTAGATTGATGTTATTAAAATATGTAAAAAACTATTTCATGCACCCCCAAGCTGAAGCTACATAACATTCAAGTCGCAATAGAAAAGAGTCGATACCAAGCCGATATAATAAATAAATATCTCCATTTCTTCCAGGTCAATGAAGAGGGCAGTGAGGCTGCAGCAGCTACTGCTGTAGTGTTCGGTGGTCGCTCCCTCAACCCGAATCGTGAGGTGTTCATAGCCAATCGGCCTTTCTTTATCTTTATCCGAGAAACCACTATCAACACGCTGATCTTCGCAGGCCGTGTGGCAGATCCCTGCTGAGGTAGATAAGGAGATAGAGATTCACTCCTTTACCCATGATGAGTGAGGTGAAGTGAGAGGATGATTATGATGGAGCGCTCAATGACGGTGTTATTATTCTCATCATTCGGGTGGTATGATGGTGTTCCATTTCATTATTCATTATAAATAAAACAAAAAAATTTAAAACTGGTGTAGTGTATTACTGAATTATTCACATACTAAAACTTCCCATGAAATGGTTTGAGAGCTGTGGTTGTATTCTGTATGTTGAAGGATTTCTTTCTGAAACAGGAAGTCAGAGTGACAGCATGTTGAAATGCTTGACCGACACTACACAACAGCCAATAGCATTTGATATTATGCCACACCACCACCACCACCACCACCGAATCTAAACAAACCTCACAATACCTTAGCGAACTGGCTAAACAGGGAGAACATTGATGAGTTCAATGAGAGCTTTTCACTTACTCTTGCTGTTAGAGAAGCCATAGTGTAAAAAGACAGAATCACAGTGTCCATCAGGATGAGATAGCCACATCTTCTAGCGTTGATCCACTCGAGACTCCAAAAGTCCACTCCAAAACTCTGAAAAGCCACAAAAACATGACCTCATACAAACTCCACCCTCTTCCAAACGAATAAACTCCAACCATTTTCTTTTCCTTAACCAAGCAATGGTTAGAAAGGTTTACTGCTAATGTAGAGAAAGACATGCATCTGGGGTGTGGGGTAAATACATTCTAGAGAGCATTTCATTAAACAATCATTCAGATACGAGTCATCAAAAAATGTGATCGTTTTCCTATAAGTGACTATAACTATCAAATTAAAACAAGAATATCTCCAAACTGTTCTTTTGTTGTTGTTGTTTTCCCCCCCAGATATAGTATTGTATCCGTGTCCATAAGACTAATGGACAGATATAACAAGCACAGAAACACCAATTTTGATTTCAGGGACTGTTTAAAGACCATAACTGTTATTCTATATTGAAAATTAAACTCTTTGATCTGGCAGGGTGACAGAATATGTCATTAGACAACAGAAAACAGTGCAGAACACAACTATTTTTACTCTTCAAAAACACTCAACAATAAAAAAACCCCCGATTTTATTAAATATGCAAATTGGTCACACCCACAACTCTTCACAACAATTTCCTAGAGAACTGTTGTTACATGGCCTGCATTTGCATAATGGAACATGATTGGCTCTTATATTTTATGATGTAATAACACTCACCTGTAACTGTTTAATACTAGCTCAGATTTTTAAGTGAAAATCACAGCTGATTCTTAAATGGACATACAGCAAGGGCAAAAATCTATGCATTAACTATTAAAAAAAAAAAAGTTACAAAACAAATAATGTTAATTAAAGTTTAATGAAAAAAAATAAGATGAAGAAAACATGCACTAGATCTTGGATTAAAACAAGTTTATTTTCCATGTTAGAAATGTTGGATTTATCAGATCACACAATGTGGGCGTCGTATAATCAGGCATTTTATAGAATATTGTTATAAATCCTTCACAGTTAAACACTTAAAGTGCTTTATTTCCTTTTAGGAGAATGGATTTAAAATCTGCTATTGAGGAAGAAAGAAAGTGGTTGTGAAAAGAAGCATTCACATTATAAATCACTAATAATCACATGTACCTTTTCTAAAGGGAAAGCAAAAGTCTGATTTGCAATAATTCATTTTCTTACATTATATTACTTTCAGTTTCCACAATATTCTGGTTATTACAATAAATGTCTAAAATTTAAATATATGTGTAATTGATGTCTAATACACTACTAATCATTTTAAATTAAAGAATCCAGAGTAAAATACCTTATTTTAAAAATATGCTTAATTCATGTTAATGTAAAATAAAATATTTAATGTACGCTTAAGAGTAACATGATCAAGACAGACGTAGAAATATCTTTAGAGACTATATTGCTTTCGAGACAAACAATATAGCAAGACAAAATGAGAAAGAAAAAAAAAAATGTTATTTTGGCATATACTGGTGCAACAGGTTTAGATGACTGGAAACATTCTTATAAAACAGACTAATGTTTGGCCATCACAAATGACAAAGACATGCAAATTAACAAGTAACATTTCAAACCGAGTCTGTTTACATCCCAAACAACCCCCCAGAACCCCCGCCCCCCCAACCCCCCCAAGACAAAGTGTGAGGCTGCAAAAACAACAACGAGAGGGAAAAACGTCTCCGCCGCAACCTCACAAATCAACAGTGTTGTTGTTCCATTAGAAAAATTTTGCATTCGACTCGTCTACTGTGTTCCCTGTACAAAATATTCTTGAGGGACGAGACAAGACTGAACAAATCTGTCCGATATGGCTCAGCACTGTCGTTCAGTGTTCCCAGGTTGTTGGGTTTTTTTTTTTTTTTCCTAATGAAATGAATACGTAGTAGAGACATGCAACTGAAACTTCACAAGCTTACTGTTAGAAAATTGAGAATCTGAGGTAAGTGGAGCTGCTGAACGAGGAGCTGCAAAACATTTCGCCGCATTTTCCAAAATCAACAGCGTGGAACAATAAACACAAACAACGTATAGGATCACAAATTTCCACAGATCATGTCATCATATAATGAGAAACTTCTTGAAGAAAGTGACTACTTTACTTTCATACTGTGGTGTTTTCACCATATTTTCTGCATGATATAGCATCAACACATCTTTTTTTGGAACATTAGTCTCAGACTCAAATGCATATTTTCAAATCCATACATCTTTTCTAGCCACAAGCCTCAGAATCTTGAATGTGTAATCTGACTGGCTCTTCATATTTCAGTGTATTTGCACAAGCTTGCTTTCGGTGGAAAAATATATATTTTTTAAAACACAGGCAAATGAGGTTTTCAGAGCAAAATGAAATCACAGTCATTAGCGAGTAAACAAGATGTGAGCGCAAGAATTCTTGTTCTCACTTACTGAGCAGACTCTTTAGTGAAAGCTAGAAGTTTAGATTTTCATATAATGGGTCTTGAATGACGCACATTCCAGCCTTCACCCTTCCTTATCGGTAGCTGTCGTGTGCACAGTCAGTCTGCCTAAAGATGTCTAAAACCTCGCTAGCCAAGTGTCATTTAATCACATGTTCAATGTACCGCTTTGAGCAAGTTGTTCAATAACACTGTGTCGTAGCAAACCAGATACAAGCCTAAACAGTTTGGGATCAGATACAGGGGGTCAAAAAGTCTGCGCTGCTCCTGCGGAATGAAATGTTTAAAAGTGATTTTCTCCGTTTTTACTTTTGGAGGATTTAAAACTGTGATACCATCACCACTGGCTGACCTACACGCAAAAGCGCAACATTTTAAGCAAAATTCCACCAAGCGAAGCCTGCGACCTAGACCGCCATACAAATGCATGCAGATAAACCCTTATCGGGATACGCTCCAGGTATAAACGCGGTCTACAGACAGACGCTGGTTGGAAAGTGCGCTGAAATTTCTTGCAGCGGCTCAATTGTCCTGTACAATCTGACGTGAAATGTGTAACACTGTGTCATGTGCGTTTAATACAGAACATTTGTTCAGTCAATGCCATCTATCTGCAGTAGCTGTGCTGATTATTAGAAATTTTAAATAGCACTAGTATTTACATCGTGATAATGTGTTTCTCCTATATGATGAACTTCGAAAGCACAAAATAAAAATGAAAATGAGAAGGTCAGAGAAAAATAAGTAACTAAACCTAGAAGAGCTTGGTTTCTTAAAAAAAGTAATCTAGAAAAAATATGTTGATGTACTGAAGTGAGGTTGTTGTTTGTTTGTTTTTTTGACCCGGACAGATACTGCACAATTGTATTAGCCCTAACATTTTACACTTCTGATAACATTCTGCAACTTGGAATGATCGATCATACACACAAATCCTTTGCATTGCAATTAACAGAAACAAACATAAGCACACATCTGATTCTGAGACATTCCCATCATGTCACTATAAACACCACCCTGCCATTATGCGACTGGCTAATATAAAACAATCTTAAAATATGGAGAGAGGAAAAAAAAATAAATCCTGCTTATATCGTGTCACACTAGGTTATGATTATGAGGTTATGAATATATAAAGTTGTAATCTACATCGGCTGTTCTCATGAGGTTGCGCTGGAGTAAAGAGACCCACAACATCGGCGTGTTCTTCATTAACCTGACTGATGCACACCGATGCCACATGTTCACACAGTTTCGTAACGTTTTCGTGTTGCTACTGCTTCTGAGGCCTTAACTACAGAGATGTTCGTACGTCGTCATCGCCGCTGTCGACGTGCTTTTCTGCTGCACTTGTGAAGCTGAAGGTAAAGCGAGGTCCGAGAATGTCTAAATAAACGGCTTTTAGTGTGGAAAGAAGAGTAAACATCCAAAAAAAAAAAACTGGATAGAGTTCCTGATATTGTTCTAAAGAGGTGCCGACCTGTATTCATGGAAGCGACAGAAAATGGTAGAAAAGTCTTGAGGAGTCCTGAATGGTTTTTAAGAGGATAAGAGGTGCATTCCATTGAAAATAATCAGTAGCTGTTTTCTCTTCTAGGCTCTTCCCAGTCATCAGGGAAGGGGACAAAAAGTATGGTCACAATCACGTGTGATTCACAGCCTTAAAGAAAAAAAATCCACACCATCCATCCATCCATCCAACGAACGGCCTTTCACTTTACCAAAGCTTTTCTTTCCTTTCTTATTTTTACACATACAAAAAGTTGTCTCTATATGCATAAGTGATATATAATTAGATATTTTAAAAGAAGGGAAAAAAATCCCCCCTTAAACAATCCTATCTTTTAGTGCCGGATGTAATCTCTCTCTCTGTCTCTCTTTTTTTATTTTTAATAATAGATTCCTCGGTCTTGCAGTGAGTGTCAGAGGTATAACATCTACGATACGTTTCTGTTCCTTTGGTTCCCGAGAGCTTCTGTCACTTGAAGTCGAATCATAGCACCAGCTGGCAACATCTGCTCAAAGAACAAACAAAAACAAAAACAAAAAACCTAAAATTTGACTCCACATTTAAAGTGCTCTCCTCCGATAAAATCCTAATCTCACAGTCATTCCGTGGCATTTCAAAAAGATTTCCTGTTAACAGATGTACACATGTCCTGGATTTGGTTCCATTCCCGACTCCTTTTCTTGGACGTTTGCAATAAAAATGTTCTTTACCTACAAAATAAATCGCTTCCCACCAACTCTAACATGCTCCATCACTGTCAGAGCGATACTGAAAAAAATCTACAAATGACAAATCTCTTATTGTTCACTTATTACACAAAAAAAAGAAGTAAAATATAGAAACATGGAGAAAGAAACCTTTAAACGTGAAACTGAGTTGAGTGCATCCACCAATCTGTGTGTAACAGATCTGTATTGCGTAGTGATGAGGGAGAGGTAACTGAGTGGTACTGTAGCTTATCTGAGGTTGAACACTTTCCTGTTTTCTATAGTACTGTATTAATTATATTCAGCAGCTAGATTTGGAGTATGGGAATGAAACAATTAAATCAAATAACATCATTTGCTATTTCTCCCCCACATTCCAATATCAGTCTTATCACTGTTTTAAGAACATGCTAAATTGCGTAATGCAACAACTAATTAAAAGTCCATCAGCTAAGCTTTTTTCTAGGCCTATCAAATAACTGCAAACAGAAGAATTTATGACAAAGCCAGGTTGGCACTTAGAAACAAACCACACAAATTAGGAATCTGGCATTAGAGCATTAGATCAGACCTGAGGGGCCCTAACGAAGAAAAACAGAACCCGTTTTTCTAGCCTAGCTATAGCTGGGGAGCAGCAGCGTCGAACCCCAATATGTTAAGATTGTCTCAAGGCAAAAGTAATTGAGGACTGAAACATCCTCTATTTTATAATCACCATCTGGCACAGAGAAGTTTGGCAATTATTTTTAACACAATTTGACCAAATCATAACACATCATCTCTTTGTCCTGAATTCTGAAGCTTTTGATAACTTGTACAAAAAAATATATAAAAAAACCCCCAAAAACAAAAAACCAAACACCTGTAACACATAAAAAAGACAGGAAAGTCAAATTAAAATAAAAGAGAGAGAAAAAAAGAAAAAACAGAAATAACTGCATCCAGTGGTGTGTGAGGTTGTTGGAGTGTGGCTTGTCTTCATTTGTTGAAGTAACGGTTCAGTCTGTGCAACTGAAGGTAGATGCGGTTTAAAGCGCATGTTATTTATTTATTTATAAATACCTAATCACTACTACTCTAGTTTAGTTTTATAGCAAACAGTCTTAGCATTTGTTTTGTTGTCTCACCTTTGTTTACTTACAGTTGAAAGAATGTCTAAGAAACGAAGATAAAATACCCACCAACTCATCCTCCTCATGTTTTTTTAACATCAGAGTGACAGCAGCTTTTCAAGCAGCTGGATATACCGTGCTCCATCAGCTCCTGCACATGCCTATTGTTGATTGGCTTCTATAAATTTCTTTTTTTGTTTTCTTCTTTTTCTCAAAGCCCCAATTTTTTTTTTATCTCCTCAACCTCCATGCATTGTATTAAACCCAATCCCTTCAATCAGGCCCAGTGGTGGAGACCGACGGTTGTATCCCCTCCCCAAAAGATGAAGCTCCTCCTCTGGCTCCTGCTCCGGTTCCCTCAGACTCATCGTCATCATCATGCTGAGTGCGTCGTGGTGTGGCAGCGTTGGCGTTTGCGTTGTTGACGTTATTGTTGTTGGTGGTGGTGGTTTCAGGTGAGGCGCTATGCGAACCCTCATGTGGTGTGCAGCCTGGGTGGTTCTTCCGGAAATGCTGGTTGAGGATAGCCTGGAAGGGGAAGCTCTTGCCACAGACGTGGCAGTGGAAGGGCTTGTTTCCAGTGTGCTTGCGGATGTGGTACTCCAGCTGGTCCTTGCGCGTGTACTTCTTTCCACACATGCGGCAAACGAATGGTGTGATGCCCATGTGCAGCCGCATGTGACGATCAAGGCTGCCCTTCTGATTAAAGGACTTGCAGCAGTAGATACAGGTTAGGCGTGGGTTATAGCGGAACCAGCGATCACCCACCTGCTCACGCAAATACTCCTCATACCCTCCTACATCATACACAGCTGCTTCCTCTCCCTGCAGAGCAGAAAACCAAAAATTAGCTCTTTTTTTGCACACTGAAAAGCACATTCTAATGCTCCATATTTTCTCGTGTCCTTGCACTTTGTCTTTGAATTGCACAGAAACAGGTGCCATTAATGCAATGAAGTCAGTGGAATGGCATTTTAACAATGAAGAGCTGGTTGAGGAGAATAAAGCAAGAATAGAGACAGGACCTTTTCAAGGAACACAGAGTGGATGAAGAATGTATACCTAATTCAATCTGCACACTCACAGAAAAACACACACAGCTAACATATTCACCTAATTAGCAGCAGACCACCAGGTGGAACTTTATTGGCCAGCAGAAAAAACATAGTGAAAGCAAGAACGGAATAGCAGTTAATGAAATAAATCAATTAGGAGGATACAGAACTAGCAGAGGTTGACCAAACAGAAGTAGCAATAAGAACTAGATTTGTGGGAGTTTAGTGACCTAATACTGAACAGTTCCCTGGTGGACTAGTGGTTAGCATAAAGTGCTCTCATTGCCACGGTCCGGGTTCAATTCCCGGCCAGGGAGTCCACCCCAGATGGAGGGTTACACAAGCCAGTGAACTCCCAATGCCACTCCCAGTGCCGCATCAAAGCCCTGAAAATGGAGAGGTTTGCGTCAGGAAGGGCATCTGGCGTAAAACTTGTGCCAGAATCAAAATATGTATGATATGGACGGGTGGTTCTGCTGTTGCGACCCAAAACAGTAACCGAAAGGGGGGGGTGTGACCTAATACTGAACATCGGGCTGATATTAAGCTATAATTGGATTGAATGACATTTTCAGATCAATGCCACTGAGGTATTTTGTATCATGAAGACATATGTTGACTGATATGACAATTCTTGCATGTGCAACCTGTCTCCACAAGTGAAGCTTGCAAAAAAACTGACGAGGTTTATAGGATGTCAGTATAGGATCAGTATAGAGGATCATCAGCTAATACTCAGAGCTCTGATAGTGGTATTGTTTCGAAAATGGAAAAAGTGGAATCCTTATGGGAATCTGAACCTTTTCCCATTGGATACCAAAGGCCAACACTAGCCGCTGGTTGTGTAGCAGAGTAGTGGGATGAAACCAAAAACTCCTGGTCCTACTCACGAGTTCACATCATCAGTGTATGTAAGATCCACATCAGATTCATATGAACTCCAACCAATCATCAGTATTTACAAAAACATGATACTGAGACTGAATGATTTCTTGCCAAACAGCAAGAGAAGAACGACAAGAAATTGCTTGAAAAATGTGGAGGAGACACCTAAATGGTGTCTCCACCCACAGCCATGGACTAGAGCCAAGCTATAATATAAGCGTATCTCTGGTATATCAGGCTCCTTCATTATTGTTGCTCAGCCTAGCCTCAAGCTGAGAATACTTAAATGCTGGCAAAACCAGACAGCTAAGACATGTCATGGCAACGTGATTCAGAGCAGAATGCATGTGCATGGTTTTCAAATAGTGATACAGAATGGATAGAAAGAAGCAGCTGGTAACCAGACATCGTACTGACAAAAGGAAATAACTCAGCATGTATTGTTGTAATATAGGTGAGAAAATACAAACATGATCTTTTCCAAAGAAGGAATTCCATCACAGATGGCTAGAGTGATTCCAGGCCAACAATGGTTAAATTTAGTTATCCTAAGGGCCAGTTATGATTTAAACGTAGCTTACTAATTTGCAAGCATTTGGTATCAGAGCCTAAAATGGCCCAAATGCAGTCCTTACTTCATCATTTCATCAATGATGAGTTACAGTCTCATCGATGAGTTACAACAGTGTTCTGGCAGCCTGATCCTGATGAGTCCATTGCAGTCATTCCATGTTGGTATGGGAGCCAGATGGAAGTAAAGGTGGGCCAACATAGGGCCACTACTCATTTGCGATCAAGGGAAAGAGGTCATTTAGCCAGCACACAAGCAAAAAGGGGGGTGGTATCACCCAGTGTAAAAGAGATGGGCTTTCAAAGACTGTCTGATCTTATTGGGGGACTTCAAACAGGCCAGCATAAAATTAGACATTAATTAAGTACTCCCAAAGTATTACTGAACATCAGTGTGTCTGATAAACAAACAGAAGGCAGTCCTGGTAAAGCAGAGAGAGAAACCAGATAGGATATCCCATCGTCTGGAGGATACAACCACACCTCCTTTGGAAAAACAAAGATCAATGGCACAACCACCAATCAGGGACTTGACATGAGAATGGACAAGCAGTAGATACAGTCCATACTGTGCATAATTTTTTTTTTTTTAAAAAACCTTTTCTTGTTAAAAACCTTAACAAGATCAGTAGCAAGAGTATCATGAATTCCTTAGATCTTCTGCAAACTTTAAACAAAATACGAGAAACTACACAGTGAATATCAGGGCTATAATAGTGAAACAGTGAAACTGATCAAAGCAAAGGACTGCTTGTACCAGTGATGGAGATGCAGATGTCTGGTACCAGCAGTGGTCCTCTGGGACAACTAGTCTACATATGGGTCCACCAACGGACCTCTGGGACTACCAGTGAATGTCCGAGACAGTAGACCTAACAGTAGACCTCTGTGGGACTATTTGAATAGAGAAAATGAATTTGGGACATGCTTAATTAAATCCAGAAATTTTAACCAAACTGGAAACTTTTCAACCCAAACATACAACAGACAAGGGTGCCTTATGAGGCCTGCAATGGACTCATGATAACCAAACGTATTTGCCAAAGCTATGCATGCGGGAAGGAATGAGGATGCCCTGGAGAGCCAAGGATCCAGAAGTTATGGAATTTGAACCCAAAGACCCTTTTCCTATTACTTGCCAAGGACCAATAGAACTCCCTCCTGCCAGAAGCTATTGAATACAGATGAAATGTGAGACTCCACTAACCCCTCTAGTACAGTATAAAAGATGTTTTTCAGCTGCCAAAGCTTTTTCTGTCTGAGTCATTGCACAGGAACTTGCCAAACTGCAAACTCTTGTTTCTTCAGACTATGCCCTTGCCTATGATTATTATGTCTGCATGTGTTCTGACCCTGCCTTGGATTCCAACCATGAATTTTTAGAAAAAGCATAAATAAAACGATTCAGAGATTCCATCCAACCACTTTTGGCTCCAGGGATTATAATGCCACTTTGCTGGCCACTTAGCAAGCAGATTTCAGCTTTCCCTGTGTTATTAAAAGGAGCCTTAGAGCCTAAAGACATTACCGACCTTGCAAAAGAAATATATTTGCCTGGTTTTAAGGTGTTTTTGAGAGAATGCCTTTAGGGCAAAGCCAGAGGACTTCACCACAAAGGGATGGTTTTTCTAAAAGGTATTCATTCCAGGCAAATGGGAGATAATGGTCATTTAACAACAAAGACCAACTGATTACAGAAGTAGAATCAGATGTGCTCCTGGTTGGTTTGAATGAAAACCCTGACAATTAAGCACAAATTGTTCCTGGATGCTTCATATGGTGGTCAGCAAAATTAGACACACCATCTTTTCTCTTTTTTTGTTAACAATAATGATACAGAAACCTCATCTGTATCAAGTCCAATATTTTGAAGGCCACTTTAATGACTTACACAAAACCACAGCTTTCTTTATTCAACTAGAGTCAAACAAGCAAAAAAAGACATTACAGAGCAAATGTGTGCAAAATTAGACAATTTAAAACAAAAGAACTGCAATTCCAGTATAACAGCTAGCTACGCAGTGATGTTATGGTAACCTTGATGACTTCTGTTATTATCGAATGACCTACCCATGTTGCTTTAAATTACAGTGCCCTCCACTAATATTGGCACCCTTGGTAAATATGAGCAAAGAAGGCGGTGAAAAACTGTCTTTATTGCTTAACCTTTTGATCTTTTGTTTAAAAAAAAAACAACACAAAAATACTCTGCTCTCATGGATAACAAACACAACACAGGTTTATCCAAAAATAATATCTTTGTTAAATATCAGAAAGTCTCCAAAACTGCAATCCAAAGTCACCTACATCACCAAAAGTTGTTTGGAAGGGTTTAAAAAAAGCCTCTACTCTCATCCAAAAACAAATTCAAGCATTTTCAGTTTGCCAGACACTACTGGAACTTCAAATGGGATCGAGT
Organism: Ictalurus furcatus; assembly: GCF_023375685.1. Lineage (NCBI taxonomy): Eukaryota > Metazoa > Chordata > Actinopteri > Siluriformes > Ictaluridae > Ictalurus > Ictalurus furcatus. The sequence continues at coordinate 17,738,948 of NC_071264.1, forward strand.
TCTGTGGTCAGATGAAACCAAAATAGAGCTTTTTGGCAATAAACACCAGAGGTGGTTTTGGCGCACACTGAGAGGTAGCCATATGGAAAAGTACCTCATGGCCATGATTAAATATTCTGGAGGCTCTTTAATGTTTTGGGGCTGTTTTTCTGCCAGAAGACCTGGACATTTTGTTAGGATGCATGGCATCATGGACTATCAAATATCAACAGATATTAAATGAAAACCTGACTGCCTCTGCCAGAAAGCTTAAAATGGGCCGTGGTTGAATCTTCCAGCAGGACAATGATCCAAAACATACATCAAAATCAACACAAAAATGGATTACTGACCAAAAAATCAAGATCCTGCCATGGCCATCCCAGTCCCCTGACTTCAAACCCATAGAAAGCCTGTGAGGTGAACTGTAGAGAAGAGTAAACCAGCATGGACCTCGAAATGTGAAGGATCTGGAGAGATTCTGTATGGAGGAATGGGCCCTTGCCATGTATTCTCCAACCTCATCAGCCATTATAGGAGAAGACTCAGCTGTTATCTTGGCAAAGGGAGGTAGCACAAAGTATTGACTAAAAGGGTGCCAATACTTGTTGCACACCTATATTTAACAAAGTTTGTTTTTTTTGATAAACCTGTGTTGTGTTTGCAATTATGTGATATCCATAAGAGCAGAGTATTTTTGTGATTTTTTTTTTTTTAACAAAAGATCAAAAGTTTAAACAATAAAGACAACTTCTGACAGCCTTCTTTATTCATATTTACCAAGGGTGCCAATATTAGTGGCAGGAACTATATGTTACCATTACGCTTCAAGCTATTCTCAGATTTTTCAGGTTAGATTCTGTTAAAGAATCAGATCAGATTTATTGTTTCTTTTTCCTTCAATAACCAATGCAGCATTTTCTGCTTATATCAACCTGACATTGATTTGGTTGATCAAAATCCATTCACATTGCACAGATGTACATTAAACATTAAAATTTAAAAAGTTAATTCCTGCACGCATAAGCCTAATTTGGCATTACATCACCACCGTCCTTGCTTTTATACGCCCTTAAATTTAGTCCTTTATACATATTTTTTTTATTTATGTTTTTATGTTAAATGTACAGATATTTACTGTAATACAGTTATCTAAATAATATAACATGCTTTTTAATCCATATAATCTAACCCTAACCAAGTCTCCTTTTTTCCAGTGTACCTGAGAGCTAGGATGCCTCTGATCGTCCACTCTTCCTGGAGACTCGCTTTTGGCCCTCGGTCTTTCAGCCATCACCACCACGCTGCCTGTTGGGCTAAACCTGAAACACACAGTACAGCTGCAATGAGCATTTTTGGAAAGAGACTGAAATTCCAAAAGAAAAGGCTTTCAAAATACGCAAAAAAAGTTCTAGTAAATCGTGCAAGTGATAAACCTGACCCGTCACATCATTAAAGGTCTTTACAGGATTATCATTACAGGATAATGGTTTTAATGAGGACCAAGATCTAAATACCAATACGAGTGAAATATCTATTAGCAGTTACAGGAGCATTACTCATTCCCCAGACACTCTACTCATTTAATAGCAGTCATGTGATTTTCCCCTTTCTTAATACGTATCCATACTCAAGAATTACTAAGTCACATGCTTGTTTATGGAGTGCTTTTTTCTGCCTAGTTAATGAATTAATGTTGTTGAGCCTTTAAAACATTCATTCACACACACACCTCTCAGACTCGCTGAAGCTGCTGGAAGGCTGAGAGCTTTTGGCTCTGGACGCGCCAGTAACGAAGCCCTCCTGCACCAGCGTGCTGCGTCCTGAGGTGTCAATCATCACAGTAGGTCCCTCCTCCGTCCCACTCCCTTCCTCGGCTGAGGCTTGAGTCTCTGCCCCCATCCACTCCTCCATGCGTTCGGTCTTGATGCGCAACCCTTCCACAACATGCATGGTCTCATCCCTGCTCCTCTCCATGTCAGGCCCGGCCTCAACGTACCATTGCCCCGCCCGGTTAATGCGGAGTATGGGCTCATTCACGGCACTCACAGCTTCAGGCCCGAGCCCACTGTGTTCGACAATCTGCGGGCTCATGGATTCCCCGGGTGGACTGACCTCCCTGATCTCACTCACTTCCATGACCCCGGAAGCAACTCCATGGGTAGCCAGAACTCTTGTACCACCATGCCTGGGGCTGAGTGAGCGCGAGCCACCCCTCTCAGCCTCAATGGTTCGCCCAGTGCTCCGGCGGCCACGCAGCTCCTCCTCCACGTCAGCCAGGCTGATCTTGAAGTGGATGCCCTCCAAAATTTGCGTGCAGCGGTCAATGATGTGCTGCATCTGCAGGAAGCTGGCGGCCGTCAGGTAGCTGATGATGTCGGCTAGCTGCAAGCACAAGCGGCCCGTGTAACAGAAGGAGAGGAGCTGCTCAAACACAGACGGGTTGCGGATCACTGACAGGGACACGGTGCTCATCTCACTCAGCGCCATGTGGTCCCGGAAATAGGGTGAACTGGCAGCCAGGACCACCTTGTGGGCACGGAAGCTCTGGCCCTGCACGTTCACGACGATGTCACATAGCCGGCCCTGCATGCGCAACTGGTTCAGGTGGGACAGGACAGAGTTGCTGAAGTCAGGGATGTCCAGCTGAATGCTTCCTGCTCGCTCCATGTGACCTGCACTTTTTTAAAAAACTGCAATAAGACGGACAATTATTAGCAGATGCATTTCAGGCTGGATTGGAATCAGACTTTTATATTTTCTGCGTGAAAAACGTCTGAGATTGACTGATGACACAGATCATGGATGTGACATGGGCTGCACTGATAACATTTTTTTCAATCAGAGCACAAGTACATCTTCCATACTATTCATGCACTTAGGCTACTATACTCGTCCTTTATAACATTAGCACACTGATTTTAAAAGTAGGGCATTTGCTAGCCACATTAGTATAGTTTCACTTCAGAAACATGCTTCTGTACAGCTGCAAGTAAAGCATGTTTTGTTGTTTTCGTAGTTTTGGAATCTCTTGCTGTCAATCAGTACGTTTACATGGACAACAATAATCCGATATTAACCCGATTTAGACAATACTCTGATTAAGAAACTACCATGTAAACAGCAATTTTTGATGACCTTAATCCGACTAAAGTCATACTTGAAGTAAACACAAATCGAATTAAGACATGTGGAGTATTCCTGTTTTAGTCGCATTATCGACGTGTATTACAGACATGTACACACCTTAATCACACTATTAACATCGTGTGGGAGTTTTCACCACATTTTGCGACAGGACACGTACACACACACGTGGCAGTGCTCAACCGTTTTACGGCAAACAAGAGAGCACGGCTGCGTCCGAAACCAGGTACTTACCTACTATATAGTAGGTGAAATACATGTATTTCTAAATACTATATAGTATGCAAGTACATGACTTCAAGCAGTCGTCTATTTACATGTATAGCATGACAAATAATTAACTGCATTTATAGCTTTCATAAAATTAAAAATAAAGACACCCAAAACTGTATACGGTCCCATAACGAAGATGAACTGTATGAAAATACGTGAAATTCTGGAGGGACGTCGAATGGCGTGGTGTGGGGACGTAATGACGTGTGCCGTTAATCGATCTATGTTCTATGACATGTAAAACCAGAACATGAAAGGAGTATTCTAAAAGCGACTCATGTAAACACCGTAATCACAATATTGTCTTATTCAGAATAAGGTCAATAATTAGATTATTGCTGTTCATGTAAATGTAGTCAATGACTGATAGTGGCTGTCACACTGAGCTGTCAGAGCTGTTATTTGCACTCACCTAGCGATGCCAGTAGATATTTTTCTCACCTAGCTAGTGTTTGCTGACAGTAATGAAGCTCTTGTACAGTTTCATGTGTATGATGTTTTATCAGGTTACTTGTATTGTAGGAAGAAGCTGTAGCTCCTTCTCTTGATATTTTCACACAGCACAGTTTGCAATCTGTTTCGCTCTGATCGTTATCAACTTGTGAAAATGTGTCCAGACTGCAGTCATGTCATCAGACATCTGGTGTTTCAGCAACAAAATCTTGCAGATTTCTATCAGTTATCGCCCGATACTCAAATCTCTGGTATCTGTATCGTACTGAAAATGGGGAAAGTCGTATCAGTGCACCTCTGAGTATGAAGGCTAGTCAAATCCATGCGCTTTACACCAGCATTCAAGACATTATTCACACAAACTAGGGGAAATATACGGTAAATAATGACACACCAAACACGATAAAATAAATACTTACCTTTTTCTAATATCACGCACAAACTCGCACCCTAGTTTTTCGGCACTTGGACGTTTTATGGCTACAGTCGGCGGTCCGTCAGAGAAACGGTTCCGAGATTATTTGTTATTTGTGAACTTAACATTTTCGCTTGCATAGACGAGTGTGAATAATGAGCGGTGTGTGGCCGCTGCTTTGCTTTGGGCCATTTCAGTGCAGCTCGGTCACTGCAGCTGAAGCCAAACCGAAAAAAAAAAACAGCTACAGGGAGGCGCCTTGCCTCTCTCAACGCCAAATAACACCAAAAACCCGACACGACTAAACACGTTTTCTCCTCCCTCACACGGATAACACTTCCAGGATTACATTAGCGTCCTCCTATTGCTTCTTAACCACTTCAAATTTTTATTTAATGCCCCCCACGTTGCTGTTCTTTCCCATTTCTTCGCCGCGCTCATATTCCCCATGTATAAAAATGAGTCGATGTGCAGAAAGAAGAAAGAATTCTGGGAAATGGAGTTCTGTACCCAGCTTTCAGTACACCGTGGAGAAATAGCGGAAGGACTAGTCAGGACTCGGTTTCCCATGATGCTTTGAGGTTATGGCACAGTTAAAGGAAGGGAGGTGTAGTTTGGTTGCATTTCTAGGACTTGCCCTTTTTTCCCACCCCTGACTAAGGAAATGGACAAAATAACTGCATTATATTAAAATTGTATAAATATTTGGAGAGTTAGTGCGAATAATTCAAACAAAATACAAAAATACTGAAAATCGTTCAGAGACGGTTTCTCTTTTACATTATTATTATTATATTATTATTATTATTATTATTATTATTATTATTATTATTGTAGTTGTTGTACTAATAAAATTATAATAAATGTGCCAAGGACTATGACAAAAGTATACTATGTTATTTTTCTGCCCAGCTTTCTTTGAAATGTCATCTTTTTTTGTAATAAATAAAATCAATGCATACTGGTAAAGCCTGACATGATGTTTATTTTAAGATTCAAATATCATCACCAATTTAAAAAAAATTGTTAACAGTTAACTAAGAATTACAGACAGTTCTGTCACTGTTTATTATTCATTAACAACCTTCATTAAAATCATACACTTGGAACAAAGTACAGTTAGAACTTGTACAGAATTTTTATTTACAAACAAAAACATTTTGACATCATGTGAACTTTAACATGCTTTATGTGCAAAATTAAAAACAAAAGTAAACGCTCAGTTAAAAGCCATCGCATAGCAAAAGCAGTGCTGATAATATAAAATAAATTATTATTGGTCAAATCATAACATTAGTTTCCTATTTTTCTGTTTACTCCAACCCGTAGAAATGTAAATCTGAAGTAATACAGGTAATTTATTGATACAACAATTACATGGATAAAATATCATGATTTAGATGTATAAATTAGTTAATCAATATTTGTCAGAACAATATATTTGTATTTGTATATGTAGTATTTGTAAAACTAGTATTAAAAAACATTATATTATATACAGTATTTATATTATATACAATATTGCATTGCACATAGTGTGACACAAGCACACATACCTAGTGTGTGTGTGTGTGTGTGTGTGTGTGTGTGTGTGTGTGTGTGAACACTTGAGAACAAATGTTCCACTGAGCATGACCGAGTGTGATGTGTGTTTTCAGATTTTATCCTCCAGATGGCGCTCTCTCAGCAGAAATGTGAAGCGTGTAAATGTTAAACTCTTCTGTGGCCTAATAGGACATAGTTTCACTGAAGTTTTCCTGTGTGTGTATAGTGCTGCAGTTTCCTTCACTTTCTAACACATTGGAGAGAGTGAGCTCCAGTTGTATCACTTTCACCAAGGCATAGCCAGACTTTTTTACAATGGGTTGGAAAGGTTATATCCAGTGACAAACTAGGATCATCATCCAGAGTAAATAACATAATCTGGCTACCCCTATCTGAACAGGATCCACATCTGACTTAAAAGGCACAAGACTAAACTGGTTTGTCATTTAGCAAGCTACAAACAAGTCATAGCCAACATAACATAGGCTATATCTTATGAAGAACGCTAAAGTTATGAATTCAATATCGTTACCTAATGATAGCTAAAAACCTAATAAAAAAAATCCAATGTTATGCCTCCAAATCATGAATATTGTTAATGTAAAATACATGTGATCAGTGGGGTGAGCGAATAGTTCTCTGCTGCTGCGTTAGATAGTGAAACTTGTGTGTTCCTGCATGGCATTCCTGTTTTGAGAGTTGTCCTGGTTGAACATGATGATTTTCCTTATCTAAAGAGACCATTTTGAATTCTATCTTTATTTTCGGAAGCAAATGGAACCAAAATAGGCAAGTTTTGATTGCTGTGTAGTCACAACTATCATATGGTATGATTGATTGTTGACAATGCTAAGCTGGTAAACTACAGTGCTGTGAAAAAGTGATTTCTTATGTTTTTGTGTATATCTCATACTAAATCGTTTTACATCTTCAAACGAACACACAATACAGTTTTTATTTTTTTTATTGAAGCAAAAAAGTGAAAAACTAATTGTCCCCTTAAACTTAAAATCTGGTTGTGCCACCTTTAGCAGCAATAACTGCAACCAAATGCTTCTGATAACTAAAGATCAGTCTTTCACTTACTTCTAGGACTAGGACTTACTCCTCTGTTTTGGATCATTGTTTTGCTGCATAATCCAGTTGCGCTTGAGTTTCAATTTACGGACTGAAGACCGGACATTTTCTGGTAGAGAGCAGAATTCATATTTCCCCTCAATTATTGCAAGTTGCCCAGGCCCTGAAGCAGCAAAGCATCCCCACACCATCACACTTCCACCACCATGCTTGGCCATAGTTATGATGTTCTTTTTGTGGAATTCTGTGTTTGGTTTACGCCAGATATAACAGGACCCCTGTCTTCCAAACAGTTCCACTTTTGACTCATCAGTCCACTGAACATTCTCCCAAAAGGTTTGAGGATCATCAAGGTGTGTTTTGGCAAAATTCAGATGAACTTTAATGTTCTTCTGGGTTAGCAGTGGTTTTCACCTCACCACTCTTCCATGGATGCCATTTTTGTCCAGTGTCTTTCTGATAGTGGAGTCATGAACCTTCATTGATGCAAGAGACGCCTGTAGGTCCTTAGATGTTTCCTTGACTCTTTTGTGACTTTCTGGATGAATCGTTGCTGTGCTCTTTGAGGAATTGTAGAAGGTCGACACTTCTGGGAAGATTCACTACTGTGCTGAGTTTTTCCATTTGGAGATAATGGCTCTCACTGTGGTCCTTTGGCGTCCCAGAGCCTTTGAAATAGCTTTGTAACCCTTCCCAGTCTAAAGTATTTCAATCACCTTCTTCTTCATGATTTCTGGAATTTCTTTCCATTTTGGCATAGTTTGTTACTGGGTAAGACCTTTTAACCAACTTCATGCTGTTGAAAAAGTTCTATTTAAGTGTTGATTTGATTGAACAGCGTTTGCAGTAATCAGGCCTGGTTGTGTCTAGTCCAGCTGAACCCCATTAGGAATGTAGCTTCACAGATTTGATGAATTAGTAACTACAGGTGCAAATACATTTTCACATAGGCCCAGTTGCTATTTGATAACTTTTTTGCTTCAATAAATAACATTATCATTTACAAACTGTATTGTGTGTTTACTCGGGTTGCCTTTGTTATATCTTAGATTTTGTTTTAATTTCTGAAACAATTAAGTTTGAGATATACACAAAACCAGAAGTAATCAAATACTTTTTCACAGCACTATAACATATCAGATTTCAACATGGCTAACAGTGTTGAGGTCAGAGTTTATTTAACAGTCTATTTAGAAAAACACAAATGAACTTCAGTTATTTGAAAACCAGTTTCCTTCCTGGAAAACATCTTGGTATAAGGATGAAGCTCAAAAACCAGAGCAAATCAGGTGTTAGTCATGTGACTGACGTATTTGTTTGTCATGCTGTGCCCAACATTTACGCACCCACTTAGGTATATGCTTTATATACTTCCGAAACTATAAGCAAAGAAAGTGCTTTATCAGATAAAGACATTCTATAACTACAAGATAATTCTTTACTTAATGATAAATGAATGAACAAAAATACACTTATATCTTACACAGACTTAATGATCTGAGATATTACAACTGACCACACCCATAACCCTTTCAATGAATTGTATAGAACCGCCGATATTAACATAAAAATGGTATTTATTTATTATGAATGAGTTACCACACAACTGTACCTGTAGCCTATAATATTTTACTCATGAGACAGCCAAAATAATGTGATAAATGTTCTAACTGACCCCACGTTCTCCTATACTTATATGCTTATATACTTATATACTTATACTCCTATATGTCACAGCTCAGTCAGATCAGAACTCAAATTCCCAAGATGCAACACTCACTTCTCATGCACGCATGCGCTCACCATCCCTGGAGTTCTGATCAGACACACCTGGCACCAATTACACACACACACACGCACTCTCACCGCTAGTACTTAGGGATGTCATTCACCCAGAATCTATGCGAAGTATACGTTCAGTCAACTCGTTTCTCTGCGTTACCAAGCCGGTCTAGTTAGTTTGTCTTCTCGTGATCCTCGACCCTTGTTTCTGGTTTCGACTACGCTCTCTGCCTAACCCCGTTTTGTGTTGTTCGTCCGATCGCTTGACCTTTGCCTGTCTTACGACTACGTTTCTTGTACTTCCCGATACGACGCTCTACACCTGCCGCCCGCTCCTGCTTCCGTGCCGATTCGAGGTTCGTGACAGAATACTTCAACTTCCAATGGAAACAGCGGGAGATCCCCGTTGGCCGCAAGCCATCGAGGGACATGGCCGGATGATTAGTGACTATGATCACCGTCTCGCAAACCTGACTGAGCAGGTAGCTCGGCTAAACCAAGCCGCGCAGCTTTCTACGGCACCGACCACACGCTTACCTCCCACTCCAGCGCCGGAGAAGTACGACGGAGATCCGGCACGCTGCCGAGGTTTTTTACTCCAGTGCTCCCTGTTCTTTTCCACGTACCCAGACATGACGGAGAATCGGAAAATAATCCACTTCATGGAACTCTTAACCGGGAGAGCTCTCCTCTGGGCCACCGCCGAATGGGAATAGGAAGGGAACATCATCAGCACGTATGATCAGCTGACATCACGTTTCCGCACTGTATTCGATCATTCTCCAGGCAACCGGGAGACTGGGGAGGAATTATTATCCTTGACGCAGGGATCACGTTGTGTGGCGGATTACGCTCTTGAATTTCGTACTGTGGCCGCTAGGAGTGGATGGAATCAACCCGCTCTAAAGACTATGTTTCGCCGGGGATTAAATGCCGACATCGTAACGGAGCTGGCGTGCCGCGATGATCAGCTGACTCTCGACTCACTCATCAACGTAGCTATACGCCTGGATCGTCTACTACGGAGCCGCCGCTCCATACGCAGAGAGGCGGAAGCACCAGCATCTGAGAGCCCTAGTGAACCCATGCAGCTGGGACAGACTTGGGTGAGCATGCAGGAGAGAGGACGACGGCGCTGTGAACATTGTTGTTCCTTCTGCTGCGAGAAGGGCCACTTCGTGCAACAATGCCCTCTCAAACAGTGCTCTACCCGAGGGGAAACCAAAACTGCCAAACAACCTCAGCCAGGGGTGAGTTTGGAACCCACTGCCCAGTACTCAGTTCAGTCTACGTTCGTATTACCAGTTATATTGGAATACTCGAGCGTTTCCTGTATTTTAGAGGCGCTGATCGACTCTGGAGCGGTGGGGAACTTCATTGACCAAGAGACCATACTCCAATATAACATCCCCATTCGTCCTCTCAGCACCCCCCGCCGTGTCCAAGCCATTGATGGAGCCCCCATTGGAGATGGTTTAATCACCCACTGCACCGAACCTATTAACCTCCGCACCAGCGCTCTTCATCAGGAGAAAATTACGTTCCATGTCATTGTGACGGCACGGCATCCAGTGGTTCTTGGTCTTCCTGGGGTCGGACATCACCACCCACAAATTTCATGGAATCAAAGGGAGATCACTCGCTGGTCGGCTCACTGCATCAATCACTGTCTCCAAGTCCCTGTGATCTCCTTAGCATCCACATCCATTGAGAGCCCTGACAAGGCGGACAACGTTCTGATCCCCAGTGTTTACCACGATCTCATTGAAGCCTTCAGTAAGAAGAAGGCTAGTGGACTACCTCCTCAGCGAGATCACGACTGCGCAATCGATTTGCTTCCAGGCACTACACCACCACGAGGGAGAGTCTATCAGTTAACGGTAACTGAACAAAAAGCCATGGAGGAGTACATTCAGGAAGCGTTGCACCAAGGTTATATACGATCATCTACTTCTCCAGCATCCGCCGGATTTTTCTTCGTAGAGAAGAAGGGAGGAGGTTTACGACCATGCATCGACTACCGAGGACTAAACCGGTGTTGCATCAAGTACCGTTACCCACTACCTCTAGTACCAGCCGCTCTGGAACAATTACGCACTGCCACCATCTTCATGAAACTGGACTTACGCAGCGCCTACAACTTGGTCCGGATTCAAGAAGGAGATGAATGGAAGACTGGGTTCAGCACAACTTCAGGTCACTATGAGTATCAGGTCATGCCGTATGGGCTTTCTAACGCTCCCTCGGTCTTCCAATGTCTAATTAACGACGTGTTACGTGACATGCTGGGACGCCATGTGATCGCCTACATAGATGACATTTTAATATATTCTAACTCCCGGGAGGAACATGTTCACCACGTCCGCCAAGTTCTACAACGGCTTCTCTTCATCAGTTATATGTTAAAGCTGAGAAATGCGAATTTCATAGAACCACCATTGCGTTTCTGGGATACGTCATCAGCCCAGAGGGGATCTCCATGGACCAAGAAAAGGTCCAGGCAGTAGTAAACTGGCCCCTACCAATGACGATCAAGGAACTACAGAGGTTTCTGGGGTTTGCGAACTTCTACAGAAGGTTTATTAGAAATTTCAGTGCCATCGCCAACCCCCTCACGTCCCTGCTAAAGGGGAAACCCAAACGTCTATCATGGAATCCAACCGCCCAAACCGCCTTCGACAAGCTCAAGAAAGCCTTCACTACTGCACCCATCATCAAACATCCGGACCCATCCAGACCGTTTATAGTGGGGGTGGACGCGTCAGAGACCGGGGTAGGAGCCATTTTATCCCAGCGATTCAGAGAGAAGCCAAAGCTCCATCCGGTGGCGTTCTTCTCGCGAAAGCTTTCCCCCGCTGAGAGAAACTACGATGTGGGAAATCGTGAACTCTTGGCAATTAAGTTAGCGCTGGAGGAGTGGAGACACTGGTTAGAGGGGGCTACACATCCCTTTGTCATCTTCACAGACCATAAGAACCTGAAGTACCTGTAAAGTGTCCCCCGAACAAACTATTTGTACCCGAAGAGTACCGCCAAGAACTCATCATCTGGGCACACTCTGTACAGGGCATCCAGGGGCACAACGCACACACCATCTCCTAAAAGAGAAGTACTGGTGGTCCAATATGGAGGGAGAGATACACAAGGTGGTGAAATCCTGTTCATCTTGCGCACAGAATAAGGTACCTTGGACCCTCCCAGCTGGGAGGCTCAAGCCCTTACCCATACCCGAACGCCCATGATCACACACATCCGTAGACTTCATAACGGATTTGCCAAGATCCCAAGGAAATACCACAGTTCTAGTCACAGTGGACCAGTTTTCCAAGTCTGTACGTTTTATTCAATTACCTGCTCTCCCCACCCCCTTCGTGACAGCCGAACTTCTATTCCAGCATGTTTTTAGATATTTCAGCATTCCGGAGGAGATTGTCAGTGAGAGGGGCCCGCAGTTTACTTCCAGAGTGTGGTCTAGCTTCATGACTAAGATGGGAGTAACAGTGAATCTCACCTCCGGATATCACCCACAAGCCAATGGACAAGTTGAATGAATCAATCAGGAACTAGGGCGATTCCTCTGTACTTTCTGTGCCAATAACCCAGAGGACTGGAGCAAGTTTTTGCCATGGGCCGAGTACGCCCAGAACTCACTACGTCATTCGGCTACCAATCTCACTCCTTTCCAGTGCGTACTAGGTTACCAATCTCCACTGTTCCCGTGGAACGCGACTCCCACTGCAGCTCCTGCCGTTGACCAATGGTTTGAACGTAGCAAGCGTGTCTGGGCTGACACCCACTGATGCCTGAAAGAGACCACAGACACATACAAGCGCAAAGCAGATCGCCACTGCAAAGAACACCCTAATTACCAACCAGGCGATAGGGTGTGGTTGTCCACAAAGGACTTAAGACAAGCTCGTAGCTGTAAAAAAAAAAAAAAAACCTAACGCCAAGATACACTGGACCATTCAAGATCCTCAAGCGAGTCAATGAAGTCACTTACTGTCTGGAACTGCCACGACACAGCCGCATCTCCCCCTCATTCCACGTATCATGTATCAAACCTGTTATCAACGGTCCATTAGCCACAGAAGTACCATCTGAAACTCCTCCGACCCCTCTGGAAATTGATGGACAACCGGCTTACCGTGTCAAGAACATCCTCAAATGTAGACACAGGAGAGGCAAGCTGGAGTATTTGGTCGAGTGGGAGGGTTATGGACCTGAGGAACAATGCTGGGTTCCCAAGCAGGACATACTGGATCCACAGCTTACTAAAGACTTTCACACAACTTATCCTGATCTCCCTGGTCCACGACCCCGGGGGAGGCCAAGAAAGAACTCTGCTCCTGGAGTGAGCCCTTTAGGGGGGGGTTCTGTCGCAGCTCAGTCAGATCGGAACTCAAATTCCCAAGATGCAACACTCACTTCTCATGCACGCATGCGCTCACCATCCCCGGAGTTCTGATCAGACACACCTGGCACCAATCACACACACACTCTCACTGCTAGTACTTAGGGATGTCATTCACCCAGAATCTATGCGAAGTATACGTTCAGTCAACTCGTTTCTCTGCGTTACCAAGCCGTTCTAGTTAGTTTGTCTTCTCGTGATCCTCGACCCTTGTTTCTGTTTTTGACTACGCTCTCTGCCTGACCCTGTTTGTGTTGTTCATCCGATCGCTTGACCTTTGCCTGTCTTACGACTACGTTTCTTGTACTTCCCGATACGACGCTCTACACCTGCCGCCCGCTCCTGCTTCCGTGCCGATTCGAGGTTCGTGACACTATACATGATTCAGCTTCTTCATACTTCTAGTGCTCTGTTAAGTTCACATTCGTGTAATTCCTTGTGAACTTCTCATAAAAAAAAAATCAACAATATATAATATTGTGCATCTGATAAATCACAAGATATTGTCCTTGTTTTAGAGATTGCCATCACACACCTGTTAGTATAGTGAGAGTTAATGAATTTAAGCTAATAGCAAAAAAATCTGATGTTACTATGAATGCATTTGCATTTACTTTGCATGTAATCCAGGAAATAGGATATAAACCACCATTTTCAACTTACAAACTCCCAACGCCTTGTTTTCTTTTTTTTTTTCTTTTTTTTACAGCAAATATTTATTGACAAGCTAACAATACACAGACACAGGTGTTACAATGTGCAAAAAAACAAACAAACAAAAAAAACCCCACAGGAACAAAACAGGCATGTGCCTGACTTTTTTTTTCTCTGAATCCTTATTGCTAAATGATGCATTTTGAACCATATCTATATTCTGCAGTATTTCAGTACAGATGTTGTAACAGGTAGGAAGACGATTAAGATGATTATGGATCTTATCAAATTCACATTCCCAGCATCCGTCTGTAATGCATGATTCATTTGTAATGCTAGACGCTCATTTCTGATTTCCACACGTTTGAAAGATGCTCGACTGCGAATGCAAAGCAGCTTGTGCACGTGCATTAACTAGTAACAATACAATAAACCCTAAAATCTGAGTGGTATTAAAAATACCTTAAAGTCATGATGCATTAATACCACATTATAATTCACCCCTCATCCAAGTTAGGAGTTTATTCAAGATAAATTAATACTGGCGAACTACTGTACATGCTAACTGAATTTCTACAGCTGTTGGATGAAAGGTCAGATCATATTTATGAAAATAAAATACATTCCCAATCAGGGTAGTAGAAATCTCACTAAAAGTATAACGTTAAGTCAAAGAAACACAAAGTACCTTTTTTTTTTTCCCTTTTTTTTTTTTTTTTTTTTTTAAAAAAAAACGACTGTATTTCATTTATTTAGATTTTTGCCCTTACAGGAAATAAAGTTCTGTTTAACTTTAACTTGTGATTTGATGTGTGAATTTTCCCACTGCATGTTATTTTTCTTTACGTGTTTATATAAGTTCATGTGAATATGTGACGTGCAAGAATAATGTGTAAAAAAACCACACTTTTTTTCCCTGTAAGGGCATGAAATGGTACAAAATGAGCCCATTATGCTAATACATTATAATGAGTCAGTAAAAGGCTTAAGATGGCTCTCAAAGAGCACTTTGACAAGAAGTGCTATCCTAAACGTTCCTCAAATTAGAACGTTTCCATGTGATAAATAAAAACAGTGGGTAATACTGATTAATCAGAGCTCAGGTTGTTAAGTGCATTTTTGCAATCGGAGGAAGATGTTTCAGTGATGAGTCTTGCATCAAGTTTCTTGCACTTATTTAATATTTTTGCAGTTCAGAGTAAAAAAAAAAGTGTTTTTTCTTGTTTCAGTCTGTTTCTCCCAATCGAGCATGTCATACCTGTTAAGAAATGTTGGTTTAGAAACTGTAGTAATGTTGTAATGTGGGATCCAGAGTGGAATCCAGAGTGGGTTTCTTCAGGATGGGAAGATTGTAATGTTAATATAACCATCCAAACACCCTGTACACTATAAACCAGGACAATTTACACACAAAAGCTTTTCTAGATTTTTTTTTTAGTAATCTGAATGGAATTTGATTCCATTATTTTCCCATTTCAATCCACACCAGCTCCACTAGCCACATGAATCAGACACGTCCACTCAGATCCACTAGTGGACACTCAAACTTTGTACGTGGTATGAACCGTAATTAAATTAAAAATCTACAGCACAGTCTTATGATTGTGCAGCATGTGGCTGAGGAACCAGCTGAGGAACAAAAAAGACCCCAAACATGTTTGTTCACTGTCCCAGTGTGTCCTGGCCTGACTTTGACTGTCTGTCTCCATCTGTTAACACTGCTGTACAGTTGGGTGTTAGTTAGATAAAAATTAAGCTCTATTTTCACTTACGGAACAAGAGCGGTGTGGACTGGACAAACTTTCTGACTTAGGTGTCCAGTGGGATCTCCACACATACGCATACATTCACTAAATAAGAAAAAGCAGGAAAATGTCCACAGTCCCATTTACGATGATGACGCGATGTTTCCTGAGGACACAACTGTTTCCCTGGGTGAATACTCAGGCTCTTCCTTGTTGGGATGCGATGAATTGTCCGATTTGCTCCGGCTGAACTCTGCCCCAATGATGGGTCTGGAGAACTTGCCAGCAGGCTGAGTGCACACGCTGCACAGCAGCATCTTGAGGAAGGCCCTGCGCATCTCGTTGCTGGTGAGCGTGTAGATGAGAGGGTTCGTTGCCGAGTTCAGCACTGCCAGAGCGAGGAACCACTCAGCTTTGTAGAGGATGGGACAGGTGCGGATCTCGCAGGCTACATCCAGCAGTAACAAGATAAAGAGTGGTGCCCAGCAGGCGATGAAGCAGCTCAGGACAATGATGACCGTCTTCAGCAGGGCCATGGACTTTTCCGAGCTCTTGTTCCCACTCCCACGGCCGTTTGAAACCTTGCGGAAGACAAGTTTGCGGCTACGTGTGCGGACCAGTGCGTAGATCCGGGCGTAGAGCACCACGATGGCCATGAGGATCACGCTAAACACGGTGGTGCAGAACAGGATGTAGGTTTTGTGGTAGAGTGGCAGCACTGTTGAGCAGTTCTTCATGCTGTGGATGCAGTTCCAGCCTATGACAGGCAAGCCACCCAGAATGGCGGCGATGAACCACACTGTGCTGATCAGCATGAAGACCCGGCACGTGTTTCCACTGTTGTGGAGCTTCATTTTGAGCATAGTAAGGTGGCGCTCGATTGCAATGGCCAAGAGGCTGAAGACTGAAGCAGCCAGTGCTACAAACATGCTGCCCTCCCTGAAGAACCACTGCGTGGGACTCAGTTTATACGTATTAGCTCCTGAGAGCAGGATGTTAGCCGTGTATACCACTCCAGCCAGCAAATCCGAAAGAGCCAAGTTCCCAATAAAGTAGTACATGGGCTTGTGGAACTTTTTGGTCCGCCAAATGGTGAGAAGAACCAGCACATTCTCTAGAATTATGAAGCAGCACACAATGATAAACACGACAGAATCAGCCTTGAGTCCGGGATCCTTTTCCACTTTACGGAATTTCCCAGTGAAGTTGTAGTGCTTTGCTATGAGGTCCGAGTACACAAGATCAGCCATAGTCCTGGTCTCTGGCTGGATTGTTTACCACCCGTGCAATCCACCCTTTAGTCCACTAAGGGGCTCTAGAGTACCAGTTTAGGTCAGTATCCAAATTTCTTATGATGTCATGAAGTGTCCCTTAAGTCAGGTAAAAATCCTTAGCATGGATTACGGGGAATGGAGTATTCAAATCCAAGAACGGCATCGTGGAAAAGGCTGAAAAGAGCAAACAAATAAATGAATACAATGAATGACACCCAAACAGTTACACTACATTAAAATAAAAACGAAAAAGTAGATTAGAGTATGTGTGATTACTGTTTTTGCTACAGTTTTGCTTTGATATTCATTTGGATTTTGAAAAAATAACCTACAAATGAAAACAAACAGCTATTTGATTCCTGGAAAAAAGAGCAATAACAAGGCAGATATGGGAAAAGTGAAGTTATTCCAACAAATAAGCTCTGATTAAAGAAATAAAAATGTCTGCTAGATGTTTTGTCAAGCTGTTGGACTATTTGCTCTTTATTTGAACTTTTCTTTAGTTATATTCATTACGGGTTTTTTTTTTTTGAGGACGCCTCAAACAGTCTGTCTAAGAATTCCTATAGACCGCATCTGCATTGCAACATGATTAACAATTAATGAACTGTTCAAGTAAGATTTTAATTAAAAATGAAAACCAGAAACAAATCTTCATCCTGTGCAGGTGAATTTGAGCTACGGTGAAAGCTGGAGTGAATTGTTCTCTTTAAATGAAACGTTTGAAAGTTACAATTATGTTAAAAACAGTCATTTTGGACAAATAAAGTGTAATTGTAATCTTAGAAACTTTTTCGTTTGGTTTTAAAGCAGAAGAAATGAGCTCCTACCTGCAATGCGAATGAAAGCCAGTCTCCGTCTCACACTGTATGAAAGCTGCTCACTGATTGCGAGCTACTCCTAGCTCTGGCTCCTCCCCTAGCCCCCAAACCCCCCACACACACGCACACAATTGTTGTTTGGATCCAAACATTTTTGGATTCCTAATAAAAATGGAAAATAAGAATGAAATATTGTCTTATATTTTTCTTAGGAATAAATTCAATTCAATCCAGTTGTATTTGTATAGCGCTTTTACTAATGGACATTGTCTCAAAGCAGCTTTACTTTAAAGGGGCTTTATCAACATTGTCAAGAGTTTTATGCCATTTTCTAAGAATAATAGCAAAATAATAGCATTCGCCTTATCATCAGAAAATCAATAGTTCGATTGCTGACGGTGCCACAGCCATCCATGGAGAGAAGTTCTAGGGAGCAAACTTGGCCATGCTCGCTCGGTTGACTCTCTCCAATGTCAACCACAACAACACTAGCCAAACCTGTTGGAAGTATGCGTAAGATGGCTCATAGCACTTTCCTCTGAGGGTGTTACGCTGCCCTGTGATACAGCATGAGCAACAGTTTGAAAAGATGCAGTGCGTATTTCAGTACGTATGCGGTGCGGAAGCAGCATGCACCATTGTGCTTTCACATAAGACGCGTTTGCAGAGCGCTACTGATCCGTGCTGGAACACATTCAGAAACGGACATGAAGGTGGAGACAGATCTTTGAATGAAGTTTAGAGCAACACAGTACAGTAATACAAACTTTCATAGACATATTCATGTTTAAACACAATAAATATAAACAACGTAATATTCCATTCATTACTTTTATATATATATTACATTGCTCAAGCAAGTGGCAAAACATTTAAACTTCTCTTAGGCGAAAAGATAGTATCACAAACATTTTAAATGAAAACTTAACATCCACACAAACAGCCGAGGAAACTGCCTCACATGTCTTTTCTTTTGCATTGAAATCTTTATACAAGAAATCCTGCAGGTCATACACAACTTTCTCTGATAACCAGCCTGTCACGTGATTGCTGCTTTCTGCTGAGATGCGAGTGCCCTTCCAATACATTCAGAGGGGACTACATAAATGTGTAGTACACAAGTTACAGTAGTAGTGCATAACAAGTTGTGCAAAATACACATTGAGATGTGCAGGAATCTGGTTCAGAACGAAAATGATCAGCAACGATGTTTTAGGATCCAATGTTCTACGTTTAATTACTCATTATACACTATATGGCCAAAAGTATTTGGACTGGATCATCACACCACATGTGTTTGGGTCTTCCTGAAACTGTTGCCATAAAGTTGGAGTAACACAATTGTCTAGAATGTCTCTGGTGGCCTGAAAAAAAGAGCTCTGAAAAATAATAATAAATGCAATTAACAGCAAACTGTATTTTCACTTTTGACATTACTATTGCTAATGTTCACCCTGCATGTGACACTATAACATTATACACTCATTCATACTCAAATGAATTCAAACACTACCTTATAATTCAAATCCAAACGCATTTTTAAAAGAAATTCTTGAAGGATTTTGAACTGCTGGAAGGAGGTCATGATTTTTTTTATACTGCGAAAACAATCCTTTCGGGAAAACACTGGAATTTTCCTTTAATTGTGATCCTTTTGTTCCTTCCTCTGGGAATGCACCAGCTGTGGGGGGACCCCAAGTCTCAATAAGCTTGAGGTCTGGTGTGGGTCTACCACATCTACAGTACTCCACCCACCCCCACCCACCCAGCCCACTTTCTTCTGCACATTAATCACACATGAACTCGCCATCCTGAGTATCTCTCCATGCCAAGGGCAGACACACCACTGTGACTCACAGGAGCCTGCAAGATAAGGAGGGTTATTTGTGCACTGGGGGGTCGGAGATGTGGTGGTGCTGGTTTTATTAGAGATAACACCCTTGGGCACATCTTCATGGTTGACTGGACTGATTATGATGATTGGTTTTGTTTGCAATTAAGAATAATCCTGGGTTTGAGATTAATTCGATGTATTAAAGGTCTGGAAAATACACCAGAACCCTATTTCCATGCCATCTGCTCATGACCAAACACACCATTTCATATTTTTGAAGAACAAAAAGTCACAGGCCACATATCACATAGTTTGAACTGTCACATCCCAGAATACCTATAACACGGTATATTTGGTGACCTCTGAATGGTTATCCTTACACACCCACATGTAAAATTATTGCATGTTATGCTGACCATTGGCAAGAAAACTATTCAGTTAAATTCTGTTAAACACACAGATCCTGAGTGGCATAACAGAAAAGTCCTATAATCCAGCAAACTTGAGTTTGAATACTCTCTGGGTGTGAAGGGCATACTCTGTCTACCCCTGTCAATCAAAGCAATACAAGTAAGCCACGGGTATCTGTGAGCTTGTGTATGTGGAGGAGGGTAAATAGCACTTTCCTCCAAGTGTGTTACCTGCCCTGTGACGTAGCATAAGCAGCAATTTGAACATGTTTCAGAGGATGCACGTGTTAGCCTTAACCTTTCCCAGCTGGTAGCTGTCGTATCCTAGAGGAGAGCTGGCTAGTGGGTGGACTAAAATATGGAAAAAAAACAGGAAGAAATTGCTAATGTTATCTTGCTGGCAATTCTTAGCAGCTAATAGCAATTTCCTTAGAACAGATGCACATGTCTCACAGTTCATATTTTCAGTTTTGTCTGCACTTATCTCTACTCAACGCCTCTTCACTTCACTTCATGGATGTGAGAATGGTAGGTGACTGTGAAAACAAAAAGTAAAAACACTGGCAAAAATGTACATTTATAAAATACACCACAGAAAAAAAGATTTGCAATGCAATGAAATATTCAAATACTTTTGTCTGCCTCCACGCGCAATATATATGGAGGGGGTTTATGTGTGCACACAAACTCAGTTCAATTCAATTCAATTCAGTTCAATTCAATAAACTTTACTGGCAGGACTAAATGCATTCACAGTATTGCCAAAGCATCCCAGAAAAGCATAACAGAAGAAAACTGTTAAAATATAAACACATTTAGTTAATTCATTGTGTCCATGTAGAGAAATTGAGATTAGAAAACAGATATTTTATATTACCTGGGATTGTACACGTTAAACTTTAAATGATTTAAGTGTGAGACTGACTTTAATAATATAAAAAAAATGTCTGGAAATTTCCAATTCATAGACATCATAGCTCAGGTTATGTATCTACAGTGTGCTCTACACCACTACCAATTACATCTGAAACCCCAAACTATCAATTTTTGAAATTGTCCTCTGGAGAGAAATGCAGGATGATGAATGATGCCTGAGCTTTTGTCTTCGTTTCTTTCCATTTGGTCTATAAATTATTCTCAGTTGGACTCTGTGGTTGTCTCTTAGAAGGGGGTTTCCTCCATCCAATCTAAAGCATCTTTAAAGGAGGAACAAAAAATATGTGGTCTCTCAGTTTAGTGGTACTTTTGTTATGACCTTTTCATTTCAAACTCTCTTTAATTAAGAACTGCTTTTTTTCTGCCACATTTCTCTCTCTTCATCTTCCATCTATGCATAACAACAACCAATGGAAAAACATAACATGGAAAACACATGGGGCTTTACACCACTTAAATTTCTGGTTTATTATTCATTTATTCATTTAAAGCATATTATTCAGTACGAGTGAAACTAATAGGAGTGAGTAGTATAACAATAGAGTTTAATGGGTTAAAGTTAACACAATTTTGGTCACAATCTGTTCCTGTAATGACAGATGCAATGGAAATGGAATTTTTTTTTTTAACCCAAGTGGGTGTATTTACATTCACCCCAATAACTGTCTGATTTTGGCAGTTAACAGACTATTAACATGGTCACATAAACAGTGTATGTAATGATAGCGCACATTGGATTGCATGAAATTTGCAACTTGTCTTTGCAACAACATTTGCATTAAATTTGTATGTTTGTTTCAGTTCTTATTTTTGAAGTAACTTTTGAATAGTAAAGTCTTTCTATAAAGATTGATTGCTGTAAATGTACAAATTATCAAGGATTTGATTGGATTTTGGAATGTAGTTAATACATAAAGAAAGACTGAACTGAAAAACAAGATTGAAAAAAAAATAGTTGTAATCTTTGAAATTTAATGAGTACACTTTAAAACCGGATAGTTCATTTAACTCAAAAAATTTGAGGAAACTAATTACCTCAAAATTTTTAAGGTGATAAATCAATTTCTTTAAGCCAAATACACTTAATTATTACAAGTTTTAGTTAAATTTATGTTATATTTAAGTGTATTTGGCTTAAAGAAATTGATTTATCAACTTAAAAAAACTGAGGTAATTAGTTTCCTCAAATTTTTTGAGTTAAATGAACTATTCAGTTTTACAGTGTACCTAAACGTTTTTGAAATGTAAATGTTTCAATTTGCAGAATTTACCAATTCCCTAAAATAATTCTTCAATGCAGAAAAAAATTAATACAATAAAAATCAACAAGCAACATAAATAAACAAATAAATACAATAATTAAAATTCCATTTTTGCAAATGGAAGCTAAGTTAAGACCAGGCATTATGCCAATATCAAATTAAGTGCATATAAATATGTTGGGTCAATTATTGGAATAATAATGCAAATTTTTTGCAGCTTTCAGATGATATCATTTAGGTGCAGCACACAGAGAGATCCTCCTTTATCTACAGCCATGTTTGGAGGTCAAAGTCACAGAGGTCATGGGTCACTGCTCCAGACCTCCATGTGAGACCTCAAGCAGCTGAAAGATTTTTTATTTTTGAGGATTCAGGCTTTACCCCCTGCTGAGAGAACGGTTTAACAGTGTGAAAGCACATAGAGTGAACAAAGCAGGAAGGCACATTGGGTAAAAGCTGAACTATTTATTATTTAAAAATAAGAATAATAAAAGACCCCCTGACTTCAGTGACTTGCCTGGGTCAGGAGTCTGAGAGAGGGAAATGAAGAAAAGGGACACAGAGGGACACAGAGGGGACAACATGATGTCCGCCCTTTCTATGTCCTCGCTGTGACCATTCCTGTGTTCATTCACATCCCTGGAAAGTACAAGCACAGAACAAAACATGATGTGACCAGTTACACAATGTGAGGAGGCATTTCTTCTAATTCTAGGTTTGTACATCACGTTCTCACTCTCTCTGTTTCTCTCTCGCTCTCTCTCGCTCTCTTTCTCTCTCACACACACACACATACACACTTTCTTCTTCCCAGCCTTTACTCCACCATGCCATGTGTTTCCTGTCAGTTTCCCCCCTCAAGCAACGCTCACACGACCTGAGTCCATTAAATCCGACTGTTACGGAAAAATGCAGCATTCATCTGCCAAAAGGATTTACACAAAACGCACACGTTAATTAGTCAGAGCTTAAATCAGAACCTTCATCAGTTCAAAGCAGTCAAATCATATGGGGGGAAAAAATCACATACATTTCACAGGTGATTATTGGAATAATATGTGACTACATGTGAAAGACATTTAAAAGTGCATTTCTACATGTTTTGTCAAAAAATCACATACATGTGAAACTACAGGTGAAAATAAAGGAATCGTGTGAAAATGAAATCACATGTAAAAAAGAAATGAATCGTGTAAAAATCACCTGTACCTATGAATTAATCATCTGTAAAAACAAACAAACAAACAAACAAACAAAAAAACACTTTTAGGAATAACTGAATCTTTTAAAAAATCATGTGAAAAGAAATGAATCATGACATCGGTAAAAAAATATTACATACAGATAAATGAATCATCTGTAAAAACACAAAAACAATAATAAAAAATGTGTAAAAAAAGAGAGTAAAAATATCATATCTGAAAATAAATGAATAATTAATAATCATGTAAAATACATTTGAACATTTGAAAAAATGACAATGGAATTTCAGAAATGAAATTTATGCAACTGGAAAAAGCTAACAAACAAACAAACAAACAAATAAATAAACAAAAAACTAAATCTTTTAAACATTACCTATTTCATAAAAACCCACCACTTTGTTTTCAGTTTCATTTTTCTGTTCATGAATTTCAGTTTCAGTTTTTATTTCAGTGTATTCAGTGTTTTTATTCCCTGATCGTCTCTATGACGATAATAATCTTCAAAAGTGACTCACTCACTTCTATACTGGGAATACTGGGTGTGAATCGGGAGCACACACACACACACACACACACACACACACACACACACACACACACACACACACACACACACATAAACACACACAAACACACACACACACAGACAAACGCACACACACAGACAAACGCACACACACACACACAAACACACACACAAACACACAAACACACACACACACACACACACACAAACACACACAAACACACACACACACACACATAAACACACACAGACAAACGCACACACACACACACACACACACACAGACAAACACACACATACACACAAAGACACACACACACACACACAGACAAACGCACACACACACACACACAGACAAACACACACACAAACACACACACACAGACAAACACACACACACAGGCAAACACACACACACACACACACACAAACACACATACACACAAAGACACACACACACATAGACGCACACACAAACACACACACACACACACACACACACACACACACACGCACAAACACACACACACACGCTCACTCAATGTGCTCTTTAAGTGCCCCTATTATGGTTTTTTAGATTTTAGCTTTCATGTAATGTGTTATATAGCTGTTTGTGATTGCACAACAAATGGAGTTATTGACTCTCAAAATAAAGAACCGATTCTGAACAGCTGAAACTAGTCGTCAGTAATTCCAGACTTACTTCCTGTACTAACCTACGTAATTTGGTAATAAAAAACCCGCCTCTGGCCTTCATTGGCTGCTTGCGAGCAATGTGTTCTTTGACCCGCCTTCAAACACTACAGTTGTAGTTGCCCTGAAAGAGCTAGGTTCCTGTTGTCGCCACGTCTAGAAGACATTGTTTTCTGCACTGCAAAAGCAAAATAAATTTTCATGGACTCCCAAGGGATGAGGATGTAAAGCGTCGGAGGTTAGAATTCATTTTTAAAATGATACCACAGCAGTTCAACTCCAACCTTTGTTTGTGTTCCCGTCAGACAGGGCCGTACTCACTTTTTTTAGTCCATCTTCCGCCTCTGGATCACAACCTGTAAGTATGATTAATTATTTATGTATATATTTTCTACCGAGTGTTCTAAATATGTGTTTTGTGTTGTATGCATGTACAGCCAGTGCACAGCTTTTAGTCTGTTAGCTGTAAGCCTCTGCTAACAGGCTAATTCAAATTATTGTCAAACTACATACCAACTTACCACTGAGAAACGTCCTGTTCTCTTCGTGTTAGCGATGTTGGTTCGGGTTGATCTTCCGATGCATCACTATCGATCTGGGCTGAAATTGGTAAGGTAAAAGGGACATTATTACAGAACTGGTAAACTCGGATATGGTAGTGAGCATTTCCTTTCCGACACGTGCTGTAAGCGGTAGACCAATCACAACAGACTGGGACATCTAACCAATCAGAGCAGAGAAGGCTCTCTGAAAGGAGGAGTTTAGAGTGAAACTGTAATCTCCGATCACTGGATGTTTACAACTTCAAAATCTATAAAAATAAACAAGTAAATAAAAAACACAGCTTATAATCAGGGTGAAGATAGAGGATATTTTCTGAGAGGTTACCTGTGTCCTTTCTCGGCTTCCTCACAGGGATCCTTTTGGATCCTTTTTATAGTCTTTATTATATTGGCATCAATTTGGCTATAATTTTTTCACCTCTCCCAAAAAATAATACAAAATGAATCATCTAAATTAAACAATAGCCACAAATACATTCCTTAGATCAGCATTCAACATGCAACAATTTTTCAATAAATAACTGTGAACAACTCACTTTAGTCGCTTTAAAGTGACATTTCATTGAGCGAAAATATCTCATTCGGTCAATACGTCTGTCTTGATTTTCTTTCCTGTGTCCTTTCTCGGCTTCCTCAGAGGAAGGAGCTAAGAGGTTTTCACACTTCGCTATAAACTATGAAACTATCGCACTATGTAGTGAATAGGTTGTGATTTTGGACAGAAGATAGGCGTCAGTTATACCTCGAGGGGCTGGTTGTAATGCACTCTCACAAATGCCCAGGCGGAGTGGTCACATGACCTTGCTTTCACTTGCTGTGTGAAATTCCTCTGCACCAATCAACACCTGCTGTGGACACATTTTGCCAAAAGGCATCGTTTTCCCAAAAGCACTTAACAAGCTTCCCAAGCCTTATGAGAATAACTAATAAACGTCTCACTTAGAGCACATTAGCACATAATTATCCTGCAAATATGGTATGAGAATGTCCAGCATGACCAACAGCTTAAGCTAAGGGATTAATATTGTCCACACTCAGAGTGAAACATGTTGGATGATTGCCACCAATACAAAAATACAATATAGTTTAATTACTATTATTATTATTATTATTATTATTATTATTATTATTATTATTATTTCTATAAATTTATAGAGCACTTTTCATAGATATAGTAGCTCAAAGTGCTAGTAGTAAAAATTAAATGATAAAAAGTCATGTGATTTTAAAAATTGTGAAAATATTAGAACAAAAATAAGCAAAGTAGACTAAAAGTGCACAAATCTAGTATAAAATAACATATAAACACACACACACACACACACACACACACACACACACACACACACACTAAGAATAATAATGATAAAATGAAACTATAAATACAAAAAACTAAACAAAACAAAACGCAATATAAATATAAACGCTCATGTAGTGTGGAATATGCCATGTTAATGTGTCATTTTGTCAATGTATTGTAATATTTATACATGTATTATAATATTAATAAAATTAATATTTATACTGTATTTTATTCTTATTGTCTATCATTATTTTATAATATTTAGACTATATCTATAATATTTATAATATTTAGACAGACAGACAGACAGACAGAGACACACATACACACACACACACACACACACACACGCATGGTTGAGGAGGTGATTGTGATGTGTTTATCATGACTGGACTTTTTCATTCACTAGTGTTAATATTAAGTCAATTCCACAGTCATGTGTCACTCTGTGGGTATTAACACGATGACACATGAAGTTAAATGACTCAAAGCAGATGGTCACTCTGCTGCTCCCTGTGGTTTCACACAAATCCCACAGCGATGTGAACAATAGATAACTTTGTGCCATAAACACACACACACACACACACACACACACGCACACACACACACACACACACACACACAGTAAAACCGAGACTGAGAAGTGTTACAAGGTGGAAAACATGAGTGTTGGTCAGTTCTGTTCTTAATTTACTGGAAAATCTAAGTTGATCTGAAATGACCTCATGACCACTGATAATCTGTAACTGGACATAAAATATGATTATTCTGGTGCTTGATTTACCAAACCTAGTGCTCAAAGTACTCTATTTATTAAAGCAAGTCAAAGATGCATAAATAAACAACACATTTTGCAGTGATCAGTCCAAAATCACGAATGACTGTTTTGACTTGTCAATGAATTATTCTTTCGGAATAATTCTTTTTTATGCATCTCTGGATCTGGTTCCCAGTCTGTTTGAATCGAACATTGTCTGGCGACTGTGCAACATTATTGTTACTGGTTTAAGAATTCTAGCACAATTCTAACAATTTCTAACCAGTTACATAAAGTACATGCCTAGTCTAAGATATTGGCTCAGCCCATTGCTCTTGTAATTGTATTACAAAATGTTTAAAGATGGCTGTGGCTCAGGTGGTAGAGCGGGTTGTCCACTAATCGTAGGGTTGGCAGTTTGATTCCTGGCCTACATGACTCCACATGCCGAAGTGTTCTTGGGCAAGACACTGAACCCTAACTTGCTCCCGATGGCAAGTTAGCACCTTGCATGGCAGCTCTGCTACCATTGGTGTGTGAGTGTGTGTGTGAATGGGTGAATGAGACACAGTGTAAAGCACTTTGGATATAATCACTATATAAGTACGCCATTTAATAAATTAGATAGTTAGGTTAGCTACATAATATTGTAATATAATATTAAGATTGTGACATACAGGCTATGAAACAGGCTAAAACAAGCTGTGAATTTACTGTATCACTTGGAATAATCCACACTTTATGGATAATATTAGGGATCAAGAGTATACAGTATATATGACCACCTTCCTAAATCTAGCAAGCACTTCAGGACACATATTGAGACAAACAGACATCGTAAATTAAATATCAAATTAAAATGCTGAGTGTGGATAACATCTTGCTAATGAATAAACTGAATTTAAAATAGAATGTATGATACCACAATGCTGTTCAAGTCACAATTCTGATTGGCCAGAAGGTGTTAATTAAGTTAGTATTCCTATAGTAATATTGACTTGTATGGTAGATACTCAACATAAACTAATTTATATATATATATATATATATATATATATATATATATATATAAAGACGTGTAATTGTTGACATGTAACTTCTGTAACTGTAACTTTAAATCTGTAAATGAAGTTTTCTGCCATCTTCAGGACAGAGAAATTTACAATTTGCGGTTTAATGATAACATGACAAGCTGCGCTTTTTTGTTTGGTTTTGTTTTAATAGCAAAAAAGTATCTGGTGAGGAAATGACTGTTTATAGCTGCTATAACGCAAGCGATAACAGGACTGGTTTGGTGTAACTACAAAAGGTTAAAAAGTATGATATGTCATTCCTGTGGTATAAGAGGAATAAAACACTCTGGTATGTGCTTGTGTAAGAAAGTAATCAACTGTAACTCTGCTTCATCACACCTCCCTGCTGTAGATTATTTTCCTATACCTCAAATTTAGAAAAGAAATGTTTTGGTGTATGAAGCATCTGAGTGAGCATACTGCTCTGAGATGAGATGTGAATTTCTCCATATTTTACTGCTGATAAATTGCACACTACAGAGGAACTCCAGAAACTAAAGCTGTGAAAATCTATTTATTTGTATCTAATATTTGTGTCTTTCTTGTGTCTTTCTTTATTTCTAGCTCTAGATGAAAACAGAAGACAAAATTACAGCTTATCATTGCAGGCCATGCTGCCAGAATGATGCTGTGCTATTATTAATAACAAACAAAAGGTTAGATAGCTATCAAACAGGAAGCTCTATTAACGAATCCCACAATAGATGTTGAAACAGCTGAGTCGTTGGATCCATTGTGGCTGTGGACCATGTGCTTGACAAGACCAAAGAGCAAACAGAGTGCGCTAATGTGTTTATGAATGGAAAAGACAAAAAATGGGGCACAGCCGTTTCAGTGAAGGCTTGTTGGTCATTAATGTGTGAGTCAGTGAGGTTTGGGAAAGAACCTTCAGCAGGAGGAGATGAAGGATGCTTGGATAAGTTCAGCTCATGCACTGTGTTCTGAGATCAGGGTAAAAAATGTAAGCTTCCCTCTAAGCAGGAAACATTTTCTGATGTGCCAATTCTGGGGCTCATAGTTCTCAGAGACGCTGTCCCAAAAGTGGTCTCCATGGAGCGGCGAAAAACTATGTCGAGTTCTGAAAAGAGAGAGAGGAACGAGTCTTTTGTTAGAGGAAATGACCCCCCTCTCAACACCCCTATCCCTCTTCTCCATTCCTCCCATTCTAAATCTTTCTCCCAGTCACTCCAGCCAATGATTTAGTGCTCTGCTGTGGTTTGTGCCTGCATACAGAGAACTTCATATTGTTTTGGCACTTCAACATTTTTTTCTTGCATCTTTCTGTACGAGTCTCATCTATAAATGTAAGAAATAAAACACGCCGAAGTAGTGTGATGAAACAGATTTACTGTTACCACCCTGAAGTTAACCATTTTCCATTAGAAGCACGTCCTGGGGCATTTTATTCCTCTTAGTGCTGAGACTAGAGAGACCTTCCATAATCATTAATTAAATTTGGGGCAGCAGAAAGACATGGGGACATCTCCATATTACTTTTAAATGTATGTTCATAAATCCTGGTATGTATACTAAGGGTAAAGGTGTAAAGATGTTCTTATGACAGCTTCTTGGTCATAAAAGAACATACATACATTAAGATTAATTGAATAGTTTAGAATAACAGGTTCAATGGTACTTCAAGGTCTTTTAAAAGTTAATAAATGGCTGTTTTTAGAAATACAGAAACACAAAAATACTGTATATTTGCGTTCCTAGAAAAGGATGTTGACTCCTTCCTCTAATCTTTTTGCATTAGACCATTTGTTATTCCAAATCTGGCTTTATATCAGAAGTAGGGACGTTTATTAACAGCACACACAGACGGTGTGTGGCACAGAGGATATGAGCACAACCATTAAAAAAAAGTATTACATGAAAGCAGATTTCTCTCATTTGATGTTAACATGCTTGGTTTCTCTCAGATCTTTAGTGAACATAAGGGGGAGCTGCTCAATTTTCCAAACACAGCCAAGGGTGCCAACATTTCAATTTTAATGCAAAACCTAGCACACATTCAATGACCAATGATTGATGATTCTTTGACAAATCAATAATCAGCCCAACTGTTAGCTCCGCCCACATGTCTCAGTGTGACTTGCATGGTATCTGGGCAGGAAGTATGACACAGCTCACTTGGCAGTGAAAATAGAAACAACATAGAGGACTATGGGTAATTTGCCAGTTGTAAAATGCTATTAGAGACCTGGGCACTCACCAGCATCCTGGTGATTCATATAATGGTGTTTTCAAGCCCACTGGAGCAGATCATCACTGAGAAACTTAATTATGTCTCTAATCAACTGATACCTAACCTTGTATACAGTACCTCATGCAGCAAGGAAAGCTGATTACTAACTGATCAGGTCACAATCTATGAATTGATATAAAATTCTTCGTCTGTTTACCATATTCTAATACTATTACCCTCCATGCTAAAAGAATATATCCCACCATAGTCACCCTTAATTCCTGGAATGGAACATTAGTACCCTGTTGTTGTTGGTGGGGTTTTTTTTTTTTTTTTTTTTACACAGCCTTGCTGTGCTGAACCAGTTGTCTTATTTCCTCCTGCAGATTTCTTGATAATCCCTTCAGTCACTCTAGCAAGGCATGAGAGGTTCCCAAATGGCTTGAACCACCCACTGTACTTCTTTTCTTGGCACTAATACATCTTATTAATGTCAAGCTCGATGAAATCTGTAAACCATTCGTGCATTGGGCCTTCCAAGCCCAAGTTTAGCTCCAACCCCAAGGGTGTAGCATTGATTTGAGAAGTCGGAGTCAATTTATTTTCCCTGACTCCTATGTAACTATTTTATTGTAACATGTAGCTTGAAAACTGCTTTAACATTTCTATAAATGTTATTTGATTAAATTTAGTGCTGACAGAATAGGTCATTCAAATGAAGACAAATTAGCTCATCAAAGAATTTTCTTCTCTTTCTCCTTGATACTCTCTTAGAAAGAAAGGATCTAGTACCCATAAACGTTCTTTATTTTATCTCTCTGGGAGAAGGTTCAGTGAAGAACTGTACAACAGAGGGTTTTCCTTATGGAAAAAATAGGTTTTTTTTTAATTTTTCTTTTATAACTTTACGAATACCTCGATCTGCCACACCACACACGATCCAAGCACATGGACTTGCTGCTGGTAGGAACTATTTTTACTAGGCATGTTAATTAGCTAGAACAGATGCTAGTCAATATATCCAGCATCTGGAATACAAAGGGAAACAATGACAAAACTGAGCAAAATTCATTACAGCATAAGACAAAACTATATAATGCTGTATAACTCTACTGCTAACATCACAAACAGTCACCTCACATTTAAACACTTGGTCTTTCTTTCTTGGCTCAATCTTTCTGAGCTTTTCTTTCTGATCTTCAAGGATGAAAATGTGAGACATTATCATGAGAGGATAAACACTGTAGCTACATAAAATTTAAGGTATGCTCATTTTCCATAGCCCGTATTAATGCAAAAAAAAAAAAAAAAAAAGATGTTAGTTGTCACTTTTTAGCCGAGTTAACTGGACTTCCACATAAGCACAGTGGAGCTTTAACTTTCTGGTGGGCTAGCTAATAAATGTATGATTTGTCCAACCTGATTAGAATTCAGTTCTCATTATTTGGGAAAGTTGGGAAATACTTAGTAGCCTCACCCAACCCACAACCTCTAGGTGACTTTAAAAGCAAGAGGGACAAAATCTTGAAAGTCGTTAATATAACAGAACACCACTGAAGCAACTGAGACCAGGTGTGAGATGAGTGCAGGGAAAAGTTGATTCTAAGAGTTTACGTCTTGCAATAAACAGACACGCTTAATAAACTTTAGTTGAACTTTTTCACTGTATTAAATCTAAACATCAAGCCCCATGGTAATGCGCAAGGAGATGTCTACATGTGAACTCACATTACTGCACTAATGGCAGGAAGGTATGAGGCTCATTTTCCAACCCTCACTCTTATAGTCAGTCTCTTTGGTGGTCTAGACAGACAGCACCACATTAATCTGCCTCGAGCTGGTTTATCCTTCGGTTGCTCAGAGCCCTGTCTGAAGGAAGGGAAGGGGGTTCATGTCCCAGGCACATCCTTAAACACAGACGGAATGGAAATTCTGAGGATGTGGTGACCAATTTGCAGAGATTTCTCCCAAAAATCCAATTGACCACAATTTTGTGATGATGTTACAAAATTAATATTATACACTTTTCCTGCATGGTCTTAGCTCTGGTTGAGGTGGGATTAAACACCCACTCCTCACTCCTGCAGAGTAACTGGTGGGTGCATATGTTTGCGTACAGGAAAGAATTTCAGTTTTTGGAACGGCGCTAAAATCAAGGCTGACACAATGGGAGTATGTGAAATACCAGTCCAGTTTCTCATCCCATCTAGGATGCATCAATACAATTTACCCAGATTGAGAAAGAATACATCTTTTTTTGGTATTCAATGTGAATAACCTACATAGTTAATGAATCAGAAGCACCAGGGAACCTATTATTTACTTTTGTTTACGTTGGTTGTTGCTGTGCACTCACTTGCATTTAAACAGTATCTTTAATAGCGGGTGCAATGGTGGCCATCTTGAGCGTGCAGAGCAGTATCATCATGCCATGAATCACACCTTGACTTGCAAGCTAAGTGTATATGCTGACAAGAGGAAGTGGGCATGTCTCAGTGCTCATAGAGCTACCATCATTAATCATGAAACATGTCAAGAACACTGACTACGTTTACATGGACAGCAGTAATGTAATTATTGACCTTATTCTGAATAAGACAATATTGTGATTAAGGTGTTTACGTGAGTTGTGTTTAGAACACTCCTTTAATGTTCCTGTTTTACGTTATATAGAACACGGATCGATTAACGGCACACATCATTACTTCTCCACGCCATGCCGTCTAACGTTCCCTCCAGAATTTCACGTATCAACAAACAGTTGGTCTTTGTTATTGTACAGTATACAGTTTTGAGTGTTTCATTTTTAATTTTACAAAAACTTCAAGTGCAGTTAATTATTTGTCATGCTATACGTGCAAACAGATGACTGCTTGAAGCCATGGGCTGCGTCCAAAACCGCATACTTACCTACTATATAGTATATAGTTGCCTACTATATAGCAGGTAAGTACACGGTTTCGGACGCAGCCGTGCTCTCTTGTTTGCCGTCAAACGGTTGAACTCTGCTGTCTGTGTACGTGTTCTGTTTCAAAATACGGTGAAAACTCCCACATGATGTTAATAGTGTGATTAAGGTGTTTACATGTCTGTAACACATGCTGATAATGTGACTAAAATAGGAATACTCCACATGTCTTAATTCCATTTGTGTTTACTTCGAGTATGACTTTAGTTGGATTAAGGTCATCAATAATCAGAGTATTGTCATAATCGGGTTAATATCAGATTATTGTTGTCCATGTAAACGTACCGACTGTCATTTTGTGACATCTGTTCATTAGTGGGACAATGTACATTAGTCTTAAGTCACATAGTACCACGTGGTAACAGAGCATATTTTATGACAACAAGTATGAGTAAATGCACACAATATTGGTGCATCTTTATTTAAAACCAGTAGATTTCATTCCCAACAGCACATCATTGACTTAATTATCAATAGCCCCAGACGACAGCTAAACTTATTACAAAAATAGAACATCAAGATCGGTACTAAAATCCATGATATATTTTCATAAACACTACTTCATTAGATGACATTCAGCACAGATGAGTGTTTCCTAAACCCTATAATGCTTATGCATGAATGCAGCGATTTGCATATTTTCAACAGAGCCTTATTAAAATATGAATACGCTGTGTTCCAAATCATCACAGTCTTTGCTGTGAGCTAAAAATGTCATCGGTCTCTCTAAAAAAATAAATATGCAATGTGTGAAACAAGCATAAATCATCCATACAAGTGTCAACAATCACTCCAGTGCCCTGGTAGGAGGCCAAACATGCAAAGACCTTGAGTTATTTTCTGAAAGGCACAGGGTCAGGTCTATAGGGAGAGTCTTTTTCATGCTTACAGTCAGCCAACAAACTCAATAACCCACTGATATGAGGGATTCAAGTCTGTTCCACCCAGTCCTAAATTTAGCCCTCAACTTTATAGCATCTGTAAATCAGAAGCATGTTTGCAGATTCAAATTGTAAATGTTTTTATAATCTAGCAACAGCGTCTTGCAGTAGCTTTTTACTTAAATATATATTTAAGTAATATTATGCAATAATTATTAATTACCCACTGGTTATAGTTATGTATAATAAGATGGTCAATACTTCTCGTATTGGCAACTGTATCAACTATATCAACTATGGCAACTATATCAATGGCTATATCAATAAGTGCTATATTCCATTTGTCACTTATCTGTATATAAACGAAGTGTTACTCATCTGTATTTATTCATATTCTTATCACCTATATTGAGGTGTTCATAGTGTACATATTACCATTATTATTATTATTTTTTACTACTATTATTCTTTTATATATATATATATATATATATATATATATATATATATATATATATATATATATATATATATATATATGTGTGTGTGTGTGTGTGTGTGTGTGTGTGTGTGTGTGTATGTATGTATATATTCTATTCCTATTTAATGTGTTTTCTTTCTTATCTGTTTTTTGTGTAATTGAGCTGCTGTAAAAAGGGAATTTCCTCAGTGTGGGATCAATAAAGTTGATCTTATCTTATCTTATCTTACTTAAAATTAATTTTTTTCATATTTCTGGGTGAAAAGTCCCTTGTAAAAATTTATACTTTTTTAATATTCTGAACTTTACATTACAGTGCCCTCCACTAATATTGGTACTCTTGAACAAAGAAGGCTGTGAAAAATTGTCTTTATTGTTTAAACTTTTGAACTTTTGTTAAAAAAATTCACTAAAATACTCTGCTCTCATGGATATCAAACAAGTGCAAACACAACATAGGTTTAGGTTTATAAAAAAATCTTTGTTAAATATAGGTGTGCAATTATTGGCACCCTTTTAGTCAGTACGTCCCCTTGCCATTATAACAGCTCTGAGTCTTCTCCTATAATGCTTGATGAGGTTGGAGACAGCTTTTCTATGGGTTTGAAGTCAGGGGACTGGGATGGCCATGGCAGGACCTTGATTTTGTGGTCAGTAAACCATTTTTGTGTTGATTTTGATGTATGTTTTGGATCATTGTCCTGCTGGAAGATCCAACCACGGCCCATTTTAAGCTTTCTGGCAGAGGAAGTCATGTATCCTAACAAAATGTCCAGGTCCTCTGGTAGAAAAACAGCCCCAAAACATTAAAAAGCCAGCACCATATTTAACCGTGGCCATGAGGTACTTTTCCATATGGCTACTGCTCTGTGTGCCAAAACCACCTCTGGTGTTTATTGCCAAAAAGCCCTATTTTGGTTTCATCTGACCATAGAACCCGATCATATTTGAAGTTCCAGTAGTGTCTGGCAAACTGAAGACACTTGAGTTGTATTAGAGTAGAGCTTTTTTTTAAACCCTTCCAAACAACTTGTGGTGATGTAGGTGATTTCAAATTGTAGTTTTGGAGAATTTCTGACCCCAAGACACAACTAACTTCTGCAATTCTCCAGCTTAAGTGTTATCTCATATTTATACCCCTGTGAAACAGGAAGTCATGGTTGAACAATTTCCTGTTCCCAGTCACCCAGGTGTACTACAAAAATGTAAATTATCAATGGGAATATACTTCAAATAAATTTTTTGAACAAAAGATTAAAAGGTTAAACAATAAAGACAAATTTTCACAGCCTTCATATTTACCAAGGGTGCCAATATTAGTGAAGGGCACTGTATATTGAATATATACCAACATATGTACACTATGTACTTAATTAAAATATGTTAAGATATATTAATCTCAGATGCTAAAGACAAATACATTAATGTGGAATATACTTTTAGTTGAAGTTTAGTTTAATTTTACACTTGTTTAATACTTTGAAACTTTAAATGTATTTCTTGTATACTTTTGCAGGATATTTTTAAAATGTTTAAAATTTAAAATTTGTGTTTATTTCAGTAATTTTGTAAATCAATTTGTTACTTTATTTGATTACCTGGAGTGATTTTATTTGAACTTCTGTACAGCACGTTAGTCAACACTCCTTGGTTTTAAATGTGATTTACAAATAAACTTGACTTTAAAACACGTCATTTCATGCAATATACTTGTTAGATACTTAGATATATTTCTTGTATGTTTATGCAAATGTATCAAGAACTATTTCTAAAGTAATGCATTTAAGCACACTTTTAAATTAACTTTTAAAGTCATTGAAAAACCAGTATTATTGTTTCAATAAAACATCATCGCTTCATGGTATATTAGCATGCTGATTGAGTATTTGAGCAGATGTCTGACCACTGAGTCTATTAATATTCACTCTCCATTCGGAAAGAACGAGAATATAAGAAAAGAAAAATATGGGAAGCAGAATGGAGTTCAGGACCTTCTGATTTCAGGCAAAAAGTGTGTTGGGGTGTACGTGTGTCCTGAGATTTGCAGAGGCTTTGATGGTGTGTGTGTGTGTGTGTGTGTGTGTGTGTGTGTGTGTGTGTGTGTGCGTGCGTCAGATATGGACCGTTAATAGTGATCAAGTCAGGGAAGAGAGAGGAAGGAAGAAAGAGAAGGGGGCAGGACTGCATGGGCCTGGGCGGCATTTTAAAAGAGGCAGTGGAGCATGTGAAGAAAATTTAAATGGGGAATTTCAGTGGAGTGCAGCAGGCCAATGGAGCAAGCTAGAGCTCGACAGGAGGAGCTGAGCAATTTGTTAATGAGGCATCCTCAGGATATGAGCTGGAAACCCGTGGGAGAGTTGCAGGAAAAATACGGCATATCCAAGTGTGTTTCCATTAGGCCACATGACACCTGAGTCATACTCCATACTCATGCATGAAGTAGTTTATTAATGAAATGATTTGAGGTGACTCTCATTTCCTTTACATGCTATGTACATTTTTGTCAAATCAAAATGCTGAAGCTGAAGTTGTGTCCTTGTATTGTGAGTAACCTGTACACCATACAGTGGCCTTGGATTCAAAGGAAGTATAATTACGACTGCAAATGACCATTTCCTGGAGGCCTCATGAGGAAGGCGAAGGGGAGGGGTCTGGAAAAGCAGAGAGAGGAAAAAAATAAAAGAGAGATGTTAGAGATATGGAGGAGTTTGTCCTTGGAGGAATGAATGCCTCCTTCCTCTGTCGATGATGTCACTTCAGAAGCCAATGAAAACTCTAAACGGCCACTTCAGACACACTGTGGACATTATGTCATTTAGGAATAATGACTCACAGTTTCTATTGTTTCTCCAAGATGGTCGACACTCAGAAAAAAAAAAAAACATGAAAGAAACTTAAGAACCACTGATTGAGATGGCTACTGTGCAGACAATTTAACCCTAAAAAGCAAACCGAATGTGTCTTTGTAACTCCAGGTGTGGAGTACTGTTTTAGACAAGTTAGCATTCAGCTATCTAATAACAATAAAAGCTCAAAGCTCAAGGTCCATTTGAGCTGAGATGTAACCAAACAAGGGCAAGATGGAGAAAGGGGAAACAATCAGGGGATGTGAGTCTAGTCATTGGGCCCTGTGGATTTGTGCTTTTTCTTCCTGACTCTATTTTGCTTCTACAATGCTTGGCATTAAATAGTATTCCCTTTTAAACATAATATTCACTAATGACTAACGATCCAATGTGGAAAATGTGAGAGATGCCACCACGGCTGGCTGGTATAAATGTGCTGAAACCTCCCATGTGTTTCAAAGATAAAACGACATCAGTATAAGGTTTCATTTCAGATTGCTTGCTATTAAATGTTTTTAAGGCAGCTTATTTTGGACATTTGCGAAACCGAGTGCAACAGTACCACCAACGGAAAAAACGGAAGATAAGAAAAACACACAGAATGGTCTGAAGAAGTGAGAAGCAAAGCTGATTTCTTTGTAGTCCAGACTGTAAATTGAGTGACATGCCTCCTAGATTTAATCTCCATTTGGGCAGATATTTTTCACACCAATCCATAACACTGTATCAGCGGTGTTTGAAAAGATGCATGTAAAATACAGTCACAGATTTACATGAACGTGAACACGGTGGATTATTTATGTCATTTGCATCAGATTGACTAAGCACACATTGTCTACCAAAAGTACAAATTACACAAAAAGGTTCAAAGTCTTTGAAGCGCTTCCATTGTTACTACTGTTGCTAGCACTATGTAGGAAATGACTTCAGCTCTTAGACAACCTCCAGAGAACCTCTATTTAAGCAGTAACCATTAACTGACATGTACTTTACAAGGATATGGTTAATTCTGGACTCAGATTAAAACTAAACCATACCTCACTCTAATGGGCTATAAATTAATTTATACCATAGCACTGTTGAATTCTTGATTTCAAGAATTCAGAAGGCATTATTAATTTTCTATAAGAGCAGCTCTGACAGTAGTACAGCTACAAATCACAGGTTTCAGTGAGGAGATGCTTATTTAACATTTTTGGAAGGAGTCTCCAGTGTCAGCACTATAACTTTGTGTTTTCTAACATGGGAAAGTCTTCAAGACAGAGGAGATCACATTTTGGGATTTTTCTGTAACATGACAAGCTGTGTTATTTTTGTATTTATTTATTTATTTATTTATTTATTTTTGCTTACTAACTTCAAGAGAGAGAGAAAAAAGAGACGATGGTAAGGGAACTTCTGGAACTGGGAACTAACCTGTGTATTGAACTTTCCATAACATGTAACTGTAACTATAAATGGATTAAATAAATAAACAGTTCTTTAATAGTTCTTCACTAAATAAACAATAGAGGAATAAAACTTTTCAGGATGTGCTGTTATAGAAAAATAATCTACTTCAGGGTGGTAGCAGTAATTCAGCTTCATCACACCACTCTGTCACTGAATATTTTCCTAAAACAGTATGAGAGAGTGTTTTGTTCCTTACATAATTTCCAGAAAACAAAATGGTAACCAAATAACAACTGATTTACAAGAAAATGTGTTGCTCTGGTGGTGCAGAGGATGAGTGGGAAGGATGGGAGTGCAAAAGGTGAGATAAAGAAAGAGAGAGAGAGAGTGAAAGAGAGAGAGAGAGAGAGAGAGAGAGAGAGAGAGAAAGGGGAAACCCTGGAACAGAGCAGGCTTAGTGTTCATGGCCAGCATGGGATCCCCTTCCAATGACTGCCAGGCTTTTGCTGGGAAAGACAGCCATGTGAAAGAATGCAAAAGGAAGGAAAAACCTCAAGCTGTGTGAAATCCCCAGTTAAAAGAATGTGTTAATGACCCAAGGGGCTGAAGGCCAGATTGAAAAACAGAGAGTATGACGTCTGTGTGTGAGCATTTTGTATGTGTGTGTACTTGTGAATGTGTTCGTCCTGAAATATGGTAATGTTCTGTATTCTGTATGGTTTTCTAGCACAGAATTTGGCCAATGCCCAATTATTGAGCAAGAGACAAAAAGTGTGAGAGAAAACGTTTCTCACACACTTCTGTGAATTAAGCAGTATATTTGCAGACTGCAACTATACTTGCATGATAAGATTCCCATTCTAATTCATACAGCATGTTGAGCATTTTTTATTAATTGGTAGAGTGGACTCTGATTATTGTTATTTATATAGATTTGTATTCATTTGCCAAATGATTTCATCCGAAAGCAGCATATAATCAAGTATCCTCCAATACATCAACCCAATACAAGCTGGTTGTTAGTTGTTACAACATGGTTCCTTCCAGGTTTTGATGGTAGTAGAAACACTTGTATTGGGTAGCAATCTGATACTGTGCTCTTTGACTCATACTCATAAAAAATGATCTGATACTAAAATCCCATGTACCATTTAATACTATGTGACATAAGCCTAGTGTACATTGTCACGGTGAAGAAACAGATGATGCGAATTGGCGGCAATCTTCAAATGGTTTGCATTAATAGTGACATCTTTCACTATTAATGCAAACATACAGCATGTTCCTATAATACAAGTACTCTTTAAATAACGTCTTAAATATAAAACTCAGTGAGAGTTGTTTGTCACTAGGAGCAAGCTAGCAGAGAAGAAAACATCCACAGACAATGTTAGGAGAATAAAAGCAACAGGTTCTACCCAGTATATTGCTCTTGTCCGTCAGCCAATATGTAACACAAAATGACAATAAAACATACTTTACTTACAGGTGTACAGAAGCACTTTTCTGAAGTTGAACAAAACCTACTCTCCAGTGTAACCCTACTCAATCTGAGGTAACTAATGTAGCTAGTGCACTTTAACTAATGCACTTCATTTAAAATCAACTCGCTAACATTATAAAGAACAAGCCTAGTAGTCTGTGTGCTTCTCTGCACTTTTCAAGGCCACTATTTAAACATAAACAGAGCTAAATAAAATGTTCCATGACATCTATCATTGATTAATACTAAGGAAGATACTCATTTTGGTGCTTGTATTGAAACAATAAACTAAGATGTTGGACTACTGATCAGAAGGTTGTGAGTTCAAATCCCAGCACTGCCAAGCTGCTACTGCTGGGCCCTTGAGCAAGGCCCTTAACCTTCAACTACTCAAATATATAAATGAGATGAATGTAAGCTGCTTTGGATAAAGATCTGACAAATGGCATAAATATAAAATGTAAAATGTAGTGAGAAGAGAAGAGGTCCAAGCATAGATCCTTGAGGTACACCTGGCATTGCCTGATGTGACTTGAACTCCTTGTCTCTTTACAGCATCCAGTAGGACCTTCTCGACATGTAGAACAAGTTTCTGTAATGCTGAGGTTGGACCATCAAGATAATCTAAACAAAAGCTGCAGATAAATCTATCAGTATAAAACTAAGGACTTAGTTAAGGCACCAATACAGTGCCCTCTCTTGAGGCCAGACTGATGGGATCTAGCATGCCATTTCAGATTGATCTGAGATTGGTAGACATTAGGTCACTGGTCAACTTTGCTGACTGTAGTCACTCAATAATTATGATGCATTATCAAGCACTTACAAGAAAATATTGATCTAAGATGTCTTCACAGATGATTTAAACCTGTCTTAATGCTTCAAAGCTTTCATATTAATACAGAACCTGTTCCTTTTTTTGTTTCTTTGGTTTAGAATGCCTATCATGACTTGGTTAAATATAACAGTGTTCATTTTTAGCAATTTTCCATTTAACGTATAAATCAGACTGAAAATTCTATAAAGTTCAAAGGTCTTTGATGATTGAGATTACTGGCTGTCACACTGTAGGCTAAATACCATAATAGTGGCCGCATTTTTCAGGGAATCTTGAATGTTTGGAGCACAAAGCTCCCATATCTCATTCTTATCAATCATGTCAGAGAGGTTGTTGTCTGCTAGGATAATTACACACAGTTTTTAGGCCCTGACAGTCACAGTCACTATGTATAAAACAAACACAAGAAGAAGGCTAATCTGTAGAAATTTGTCAATCCCTGGTGCATAGTTTTATACTACAATAATAAAATCACACAAAGAAGACAGAAACTCATCATGCCTGAGATATTGTTAAAATCCTTAAGTGTATGTATTCAGACTCACACTGTATCAAAATGCATCATATGTAGCTCCTCCATTTCTGTAGGTTTTCTGTAAGGACATGTTTAATTAACATTTATGGAAGGAGTTTCCAGTGTCACTGCTTTGTAACAATCAGTGATAAAACTGTAACTGCAAGTTTTCTGACATGGGAAAGTTTTCGGTATAGAGGAATTTATGCTTTCTAATTTCAAGTAACATGACAAGCTGTATTTGATAAATTTCAAAATAGAAAAGAGAAAGACTGGTGAGGGAATGACTGGTTATAGCTGCTATAACAGAAGTGATAAAAGGAACTAATTTGTTGGGTGTTCAACAAAATTTAATGTAATTATAAGCAGAAAAAAAGTATGATGTCTATCCATCCATTTTCTGTACTGCTTATCCTACACAGGGTCGCAGGGAGCCTGGAGCCTATCCCAGGAGACTTAGGAAATGAAGCAGGGGACACACTGGATGGGGCGCCAACCCATTGCAGGGTACAATCCCACACTCACTCACACTACTGACAATTTGGAAATGCCAATCAGCGCATGTCTGGACTGGGGGAGGAAACCCCTGAAGCAGGGGTACAGAAGATGGGAATAGAACTCCCAATCTTGGAGTTGCGAGACAAATGTACTAACCACTAACCAGAGTGCCCCCAAAAGCATGTCATTCATCAGTTAAAAATTATATATATATATATATATATATATATATATATATATATATATATATATATATATATATATATATATATATATATAGGCAAATTGCTGTGGTTTAATAAGAGGATTAAACACCATAAAACACATGAGGATCAAGGATCGATTGTGATAAAATGGGCCCCTGGGCACAGATGCACAAAAGTTATCACACTCTGTAGTCAGAGCATGACGATAGACAACACAGATTTTAAAATGTAAAATAACACACAGGATTTGATTATATACTAATGAAATTTGTAATTCTGCATGAACCAAAATAGAAGTTTAAGGACAGGCAACAAAGTCTGTACCCACAGTTCCCTCAGTTAGTTATATAAACCTAACATGCACCCTTGTGGCATGCCATCACTCTTGATTTCTATTATATTTTTCATAATAACTCTATAAACATAATTCTAACTTTTTTTTTAAAAAAAAGGAAAATAAATACAATAAAAAAACTAAAAAAAAAACATTGCTTATTTTTTGAAAGAACAGACATAGACACAAGGAAAAATATTTAGTGTCTCAGCTGTTTCATCTCTCTTGGACTTGGACAGTAGTGCAGACAGATTAGCCCTAACGGAAGCAATCAAGTGATGTTCAGGGCTATTCTTTCTGTCTGTGGGATACCTTTTGTCTGTGTGCACAGTTCATGCCATGGTAACCTCATGGGAGCTGAAGTAGTTATCAGCTGCGTCTATGTATAAAAAGAGGGGGCATTTATTTATCAGATGAGTGGACTCCAAATCAGCAGCCCCCACCATACAGTAACCCAGCCATGACTCTAAAATAATCTCAAATGAAATCATTTTTCTTCATCGTATTGTATAAACTTTACTAAGGTCAGAGCAGATCCCCATAAATGATATGTCAAACACTCTCAGGCCACATTCTTATCTGCTGTGAGGGTCTGGACTCCAGAGAGATGTTATCCGAGTGCACAGAGGCGTCCTGATGTTCATGGGAAAGCTTTTATCGTCTTTCAACAGGCATTAAACATCATTTTTATAGGCAGGGAAAGTTACTCAGCCTAACACGCGGTTATCATATACTCACGGATCGGCTGTGTCTGTGAAATATGTATTTGAAATATAACTGTCATAATTTTATGGTCTGAGTAAAAAATAGTACATAATGATGCTAATGGACTTCTGGTGGATTTTAAAGCAAGGAGAAAATGGAATTGTGTCCACTGTTTACGACTTTTTATCAACAATTTTGTAGAAAGCTTGCACTTTAACAT
Organism: Ictalurus furcatus; assembly: GCF_023375685.1. Taxonomy (NCBI): domain Eukaryota; kingdom Metazoa; phylum Chordata; class Actinopteri; order Siluriformes; family Ictaluridae; genus Ictalurus; species Ictalurus furcatus. The sequence continues at coordinate 17,782,646 of NC_071264.1, forward strand.
GTATTTAATTTTAATAAGACTTCCAAGTGAGCCAACAGAGAAATGGTTTCTATTTTGTCAGGTCCTATTGCCCTTTTGTCAGGAGATCACAAGTTCGAAACCTAATGATGCCACAGACAGCTGGGTGAGGTGAGAGCGATGGCGTTACTTTCATCTGTCAATCAGAGCGACATTAGCCAATCACTGGCATCTGTGAGCATCTGTGTGACATAGCAAAATGAAGCATGTGGTAGCCTTCACCCTTCCCAGTTGGTAGCTGTTGTGTGACATGGTAAAGCTAACTAGACAAGTCTATGGGAAATGGCACATTGAAAGAAAATGGGGAAAAGTTTGAAAAAATATTTCACATGATTAATTTTAATGCCCTATATTATGAATTATAATTGTTTGCTAGTCAAAGCTGCTATGCTCTTATAACTATGTCAAATGTACATGACAAATATAACAGCAGATTGTTAATATTTGCAGTTCAAAAAGTCAGTATAATTGAGTAAGGCTTTACAATTTAGCACATAGCACCAGTGTGGTTTCTGAAAGAGCCCTAATTCACCAATATTTTTTTTTCTTTTTTTTTTTTCTTTCAGATTTGAAGTTTAAGCCACAATCCTGTTGAATTCTCCAAAATCATTGGTCAGAAGGTGATGATTAATTTTCTATAACAGCAACTCTGACAGTATCACAGGCTTATATTAAAGTGCTCATTCTAATACACTGTTGTTTCTATAGTAACAACTTCACCAGATGTGCATGGCGGACGCTCGACATGAACAGATTTTTAAAAAACAAAAAAAAAACGTGTAACTGCAGATATGGTATAGTTTTCTGTAAGGAGACATTTCTTTTGCATTCATGGAAGGAGTCTCTACTGTCCGCGCTTTGTAATAATAATTTTTGTTTGTTTCTTTTGTTTATTGTTTCTTAGGCAACAGTGTCTCAGTAACAAGCTGCATTTTTTTTGTATTCTATACTTCACAAGCAAGTCAGAGAATGATTGTTTATACAGTAGCTGTTTATATGTGGGAACAGGAACTAACTTGTTTAGTAAACATTCCAGAAAATTAAATGTAACTATAAACGGATAAAAACTATGATGTTTTGTGCTTAGCAATTACAATCATTGGGAAATTGCTGTGGAATAAGAAGAATAAAACACTTTGATACATGTTGTTATTGGAAAATAACCAATTTTGGGGTGGTAACAGTAACTCTGCTTCATCACCCCCACCTCAACGTTAATTATGTTACTGTAACCTCACCCCATGCAGTGTTTTATTCCTTACTTTATTGTATTATGTTTTAAAATATAATTTTTGCATAGAATTAAACAATAAATATTAGAATTGTGATGCAGCTTGTTGTATAAACAAACACAGAGGACAGAAGAGAACCTTTATAATGGTAGGATGGTATCATCATCATGATCTTGGGCAAGAGGTTCAAATTGATGGATGGCTGAGAAAAACATGCACACACACACATACACACACACACGCGCACACACACACACACACACACACACACACACACAGCGATGTATATTAGGAAGTTTATCTATCGTTACCAGCTGGACCCGGCTTTCCTGGCCTTACATTAGTTCCACATTTGGCCCTCAGAGTTGGAGGTTATTGTTTATGTTGTGCTGTATATCTCTACTCATGTATAAATGTACATTCCCTTGTTTTTGACACTGCATTGTGAGGGATGGATCATGACAAAAAATTGGTAGAAGTGGCAAATATAGTGCTCCAACAGGAAAACCTCCATGTTAAATGGGATGCCAAGTTCCAGTATGCTTGAACTTTTCTACATTGTCCCCAGCACAGATTGTTTCAACGCAGGAAATTCCGAAGTAATAACGAACTTTTCTTCCTCTGCCCTCATCTGTGGGCACAAACAAACAAACAACAAATAGGACGAGCGTAAACACAAGGTCAGGCAGAGCAACTTCTTAATGACGTTGTGTTTGTGTATAAAAACACAGCGATGCCTTGAGGCTTAATGAAGCACCTTGTCCTAACTGGTTGTTTATCTGACTGATCATTCAAAACCTGATGATCAGATCTGGTGCATGTAGAGTTGAGTTCTTATCTTCTGGGAAGGTCTGGACTTTAGAGACATGCTATAAGAGGCACCCTGAGGACGCTGGTTAGCTGTTATCATTATTAACCCCTGCAGAGCCACAATGGCTGCTTTTTCACCGAGGGGCCTAAACCCAGTATTCCAGTATAGTGTCTGTGCCACTAACGTCACGCCACAACCATGCAAACTTCATCCGACATTTAGAATAGTGCATTTTTCAATACAGAAATGTAAAACATAGCAAAGTTTTAAATAGAAAAGTTTTGATCACTTTTATGTTTATTTTTAAATGCAAAAAAAGGTTGTCCATTTCCTGTCTTATGTGTTAACCCCCCCCCCCCCCCCGCCCGATCATTTTCATATCATTTGTATGCCTTTTTGCATGCCTTTACTGTTTTTTTTTTTAAACATTCTAGCAACTTCAAATCATTGTTGAATATTTAAATCAGTCAATACACTTCAGTGCAAAAATTTGTACAACCTTAAATGTTGAGTGAAATAAGAATGCATACATTAAATACAGTAATTAATTAAATATAATCAATATTCAGTAATGAAACCAACAAGACCTTTAATAATAATAATAATAATAATAAGAAGAAGAAGAAGAAGAAGAAGCTTAATTTAGATAGTGCCTTTCCTAAACTCCTTAATTATCACAAATTAAAATTGTATTTGTAAATATGATATAACATAGACTTTTATTCAGCTTGCTGTTTAGAGTTTTTCATGGTTCCTGCTGCTTGAAACAACTTGTATACACAAGTATACACTGAATATCTTTTTATCCCCCTCTCCAGCTCTCTGAAGGTCAATATTTTCTCAATATTTCTTAATATGTCCTTCAGGAAACAATTCACTTGTGTAGATTAATATGTTGTAAGCTAATTGTACAGAATAATGTGTAACGGATGCAAGTGCACATTTTCTGATTCTGTATCAAAATGAATATGTCTGCTAAACAAAATAGTTAGACAATACTCTACTAGTTTCCACTACAAATACCATTACAAACCATCAGCTAACCATTAAAACCATTACCATTATTGGGCTTTAATGATATCCACTAGACATCACATGTCACCAATAGAAGGCAGCATATTAGAGACCCACAGGAACCATTACAGTTTCCATTAAAACTAATATAACTCCCATTATAACCATTAAAACCATTACAAATTATATGAGGGTTTTTATTGTTTTTTCCAACAGGGATGTTGTCAACTAGAAAACTAAATCAGGAAGCTGAGGTTAGAGCACTAATCAAAATTAGTCTGCCTCATTGCAGACACAAACTTGAGCAATGTGGCAGTCTGGCTTATTTAAAATGAGTAATGTGATTACAAACAGGTGAATGTCATTAATAATCAGGTGACTTTTAGCAAGGATAGGCGCTTGACTGGAAATCATGTGATGAGGTCGAGGGCTGAGGAACATGGTTGTGGCATCATGAGGACATGACAAAGTAATATTGTAACACAATTTTTTTGTATTTACCTTACATTTTGGCTTGAATAAGGTAATTTGCCTTTTTTTTTTTTTTTTTTTTACATTTATTTTCTTGCTTAATCATGTGGCTTAAATTTATTTATTTACATATTTGTTACTCCAAATGTTTTTCCATTTATGAGTTCATGAGTTCATTATGTCCTTTTCTTATCAATACTAGTGAATTTAGTGAAAGACAAATTTTAGTCTGTCTTTGTACTTTTGATATTTTAACACCAAAATAATTAATCAGTTATGTATATCACTGACAAAAAGATGAAAACTGATACAAAACATATACAAAGCAATAAATGCAATCTCATCATATCAAACTTATCATATCAAGATTTACCCAAACAAGAAATGGATAGTGTTTCTGTATAAAAACACAGCGATGACTTGAGGCTGAATGAAGCACCTTGTCCTAACTGGTTGTTTATCTAACTGATAGATAAAACCTCCATTTTTATCTAAGACCATATATAAAAAAAATCCTCTGAGAAATCCTCTCACTTAAGCATTAGATATCTGGGAAGATTTAGCAGTAAATAATAACAACTATGAAAAAAGTCATTTCAGAAACCCTGTCAGATTAACTATCTGGTTAGCATCAGCAGTAAATAATATCTATGATTTAAAAACAAAACAATAAAACAGAAGACCTGTCAGAAAACCTGTGAGGTTAGCTCATGTTAACTATCTGGCTATTTTAGCTGTAAATAATTAGCTCTATGATAAAAAAATATATATATATATTTGCAGAATTCCTCTCAGGTGAGTTCATGTTAGCAATCTGGATGGCCTTAGCAATACTGTAGATAACATTGAAGATATTTCAGTTTGAAATCCTGTCAGTTTAGCAGCACCACCTGGATTTCTTCATCTTGGCCAGGACTCCTGTGAAAGAGATTTTTAATCTCAGGGAGGCTATCCTGGTTAAATAAAGGTTAAATAAAAATAAATAATTACATCTATGATAAAAATCCTCTCACAATTAATCTCAGGTAACCTCATGTTAGCTATGTGTCTGTCTTTAGTGATAAATATTATCTATAATAAACAATTCTGTCAGAACTCCTGACAGCTTTAGCACTCAATAATAACATCTATGATCTTTTTTTGTTACAAGTCTTGTCCAGCTAGCTCATGTTAGATGTTTTGTTGCTAGCTTTAGCAGTAAATACTAATAAATGTGATAATTCTGTCAGAAATCCTGCCAGGTTAGACAAAGTTAAATATCTGGCTAGATTTAGCATGAAACCCCCCCAAAAACATTTATACATAAGTGCTCCCACCACATTAGCAAGAGCAAGAACAGTTCATAAACTAATCCAAGTCCCTGATAATATCAGCTGTATTTCACAGTATTTTCTTTGCACTGCACTGTTGATAATTTAATCGAGTCAAAGCAGTAGGATGTAGGCTAATGAAGATGTACAATGGGAAGGAAATGAACATAAAACAAGACCCGCATTTCACTAGTATGATGAAAACTGATCCATATACAAAATAGTAAAGCAAGCAATGAATGTTTTCTACAAATTTACACCAACAGGAAATCCATGTTGACAATTTGGGTTTGTCAGTTTGCCTGATATCTCTATTTTCACAGGGACAACTACATCTCCGAGAGCAGTGATGATTGCTAAACAAGCCAAACAGCAAGTATGATAAGATTATAGAGATACTGACTTGTTTAAATGACAGGAAGATAATTTTTACCACTGAAGGATTTTCAGTAAAACTTCTAAAGACCCACACTGAATCCAGTTAAACAGTCGCACCTGGAACAATGCGGTCCTGCTGCAGTGTTAATCATAGTTGCTTGTACAGTTTAAAATTTAAGGAAAAGTCACTGTGTAGTAAAAATTGAGAGTAGATGCTTTCTGACTGTTTAATGATTACAATGGCTAACCTGAAGACATGAGCTAGTCCTTTCTTAATAATCACTCACTTTGAGTGTGTACACCATGTGTGTGGGTATAAATACACATGAATTAATTATTAGCCTCTCTTCAGTAAAACATTTGAGTCGAACAAAAGTGGTCTACATGGCCTGTCAATGGCAACCCAGCCATCCATGTTTTATTTAAAGGGCTGCTATTTGAGTTATAATGTTTTTACTGAGTTACCTTAGAGATGATGTGGGAATTTCCATTTCCTTGCTTATTTGACCAAACTCTGGCTGTATTTTCAGAAAAGTAACCGCACCACCTGGATTTCTGTTCCATTTCCATACCAGATCTTCAGTATAAACATACATTTAGACTGGCCTTGTGTTTGCTCAGCTGTGGTTATGGCACTGCAGAATAAATGGTGGATATAAAGGATTTATAATAATTGAAGATAGAGTTGAGGAAGAAGGATAAGCGGTATAGAAGATGGATGGATGGATGGATGGGAGTTGAGGAAACAGAAAATCTCAATAATAAATATCAATCATTTAAGGTCCTCATGAACATGCATTTTAAACTATTAAAAATCATTTATACATAAACTATGACTATATCTGTACCATTACCCTTGTTATATTTAATTCAGTTCGGTTTTATTTGTATAGTGTTTCTAACAATGGACATTGTCACAAAGCAGCTTTACAGAAATATATCAATTCTGGATATAAATTTCAAAGTTATAAATGTATCCCTAATGAGCAAGCCAGAGGGGACGGTGGCAAGGAAAAACTCCCTAAGATAATATGATGAAGAAACCAGACTCAAATGTCAACCTATCCTCATCCGGGTGACACCGGATAGTGTGATTGTATTCACTTAAAGACCTTAAGAGTAGTTTTATAATTGCACTCAATCACATCCTGTCAGGTGAGTGGATGTCAGCCAGGCGGTTAGCTTTAGCAGAGAAAATTATGTGCAGGTCAGAAATTCAGAAAATCAGGAAATTGTGTAGCTGGTTAGCTTCACAATAACCAGTAAAGGTTAAGAACATTTCAAATCCTTTCAAAAATCCTGTGAGATTTTCTCATGTTAACTATCTTGCTAACTGTAGCAGTAAATAATGACATCCGTGACACAATTTATGTCAGAAATCCTTTCAGATCATCTGATGTTAGATATGTTAGACATCTTGCTAACAGTAAATAACATCTGTGGGGGAAAAGATTATATCCGATATACTGTCAGGTTAGCTCATGTTAGCTATTTGGCTATCTTTAGCAGTAGATAATAAAATATGTGATTTAAAAAATCGTCAGAGGAGTTAACCATTTAAAAATCACATACAAGAGTTCAGGAGTATTTTAAAAATGGGTTTAAACAATTTATTAAAATGAAACACTTTTCCCAAAGACACATAACAGTTTGTAAAAAAAACTTGTACACAAGTATATTTTTATGCAACAACTTACACAAATGTTGTGGAGAACAGAGAGAGGGGCGTAATGAGGGTGGCAGGGGGAAATGAGAAATGAGAGAAAAATGGAGAGAGAAAATGGAGAGAGAAAAAGAAGAGAGAAAAAGCAGAGAGCGAGAGGCCCTACACCTCTTTTGTCAGTAACACAGAGTGATCTCCAATTACTCCACAAAAGGAGCTCATTCAGGAAGCATGGGCTCAAACACTGGGCTTTTGCATGTGTAATGAGTGCTAGGCTGCATGCTAAAAGGAGTGCTCTGCACAGAGAAATACCTCTGGTTAAATTCACTCACCAAGCCATGGAATATAGAAAAATATTGTGCTTTGGATTTAGTTACTGGATTGTATGCATCTAAAAACTTGTCATTAGTTTTTTCTGCATTTCTCTCATTTTTATTTAACGCTCTCAAATCTTTAGTAATTTTGTCTGTGTGTATATATATTCAATAAGTAAGGAGTAAAACACTGTTATACAGTGGTGCTTGAAAGTTTGTGAATTTTCTACATATCTGCATAAATATGACGTAAAATATCATCAGATTTTCACACAAGACCTAAAAGTAGAGAAAGAGAACCCAATTAAACAAACGAGACAAAAGTATTATACTTGGTCATTTATTTATTGAGGAAAATTATCCAATATTCCATACCTGTGAGTGGAAAAAGAATCTGAACCTACAGGATTAGCAGTTGAGGGTGAAATTAGAGTCAGGTATTTTCAATTGGCTAATGTTAATGTTTATGGGCCTATCATCAGGAGAACACTGAATGACATTGGTGTGCATGGCAGGGTTGCAAGGAGAAAGCCTCTGCTCTCCAAAAAGAACATTGTTACCCATCTGCAGTTTGCTAAAGATCATGTGGACAAGCCAGAAAGCTATTGGAAAAATGTTTTGTGGATGGATGAGACCAAAATAGAACTTTTTGGTTTAAAAGAGAAGTGTTATGTTTGGAGAAAACACTGCATTCCAGCACAATAACCTTATTCCATCTCTGAAACATGATGGTGATTGTATCGTGGTTTGAACCTGTTTTGCTGCATGTGGGACAGGACGGCTTGCCATCATTGATGGAACAATGACTTCAGAATTATATCAGCAATTTCTAAAGGAAAATGTCAGGATATCTATCTGTGAACTGAATCTCAAAAGAAAGTGGGTCATGCAGCAAGACAACGACCCTAAGCACATAAGTTGTTAATAAAGTTAATGTTTTGGAATGGCCAAGTCAAAGTCCTGACCTTCATTCAATAAAAATGTTGTGGAAGAACCTGAAGCAAGCAGTTCATATGAGGAAATCCACCAACATCCCAGAGTTGAAGCTGTTCTGTACTGAGGAATGGGCTGAAATTCCTCTAAGCCGATGTGCAGGACTGATCAACAGTTACTGGAAACGTTTGTTGCAGTTATTCCTGCATAAGGGGGTCTCACCAGATACTGAAAGCAAAGGTTCACATACTTTTGCCACTCACAGATATGTAAAATTGGATCATTTTCCTCAATAAATAAATGACTGAGTATAATATACTTGTCTTGTTTGTTTAATTGGGGTCTCCTTGTCTAGTTTTAGGTCTTGTGTGAAAGTCTGATGATGTTTTAGGTAATATTTATGCAGATATATAGAAAATACTAAAACTTCACAAACTTTCAAGCACCACTGTAGGAAAATAATCAACGACAGGGCGGTGTGATGAATCAAAGTTACTGTTGCCACCTAAAAGTTGATTAGTTTCCTACAGTAGCACATCCTGGAGGGATTTATGCACATTTTATCCATTACTCTTATCTATCTTTATATGTTAGATTTATATGTTACATTAAAAGCAACAGTATGGGAATAACAGCACAAAATGATGAATTTAAATGAGGTCAGGTCACATCCTGCATCTGCCTCAGATGATCGTTTGATGCCCAGACAACCTCATGATTATTACTAATAGATTAATATCTGTAACATGAACTGTAATATTTGCATTATGATTCCTTCAAGACTATTTTATTGCACACAGACACACACACACACACACACTCACACACACATGCACACATTTGATATTCTTCTATTTTACAGATTATTAAAACAATTACTGACTTCACTGGATTGGACGTAAATTTCTTTCAGGTCAAATTTCTCAGCTGGTTACTCTAATCTTATTTCTGTTCTGAGCTCATAGTTGGATTGTTAATGGATTATAAGGCTGAATGTAGCTACTAACAGCTTGAACTTGCAAGTGGTATTCGGCTTTGAGCTGCTTCTGTTTGAATAGCTCTGTATAAACCAATTGTATGTCTTGTGTGGCAAATGTTTAATATGTCTTTTAGATTATTGTTACTTACTATTATTTACTGTACTAATTGGCAATCCAAAACCTTGAAAAGAGCTGCATGCTTACTATTAAATGTAGTAACATATGACTCATCAAAACTGGACAGTTGAAGACTGGAAAAAGACCAGGTTTTTTTTCCTAATCTTTAAATGTCTTGACCATGATAGCCTCCAATTTTTTCAGTGGAACCCAATGTGGTCTTCTGCTGTTGTAGCAAATCAACTTCAAGGTTCTCTGTTTTGTGCACGCTGAGATACTTTTCTGTTCACCACAGTTGTAATGAGTGATTATATGAGTTACTATTGACTTCCTGGCAGCTCAAACAAATCTGGCTATTTTCCTCTGAGCTCTCTTATCAACAAGATGTTTCCATCTGTTGCTCACTCAATGCTTACTCAAAACAGCCCATCTGGCACCAACAACCATGCCACGATCCTCTCCCCACACATACAATTTTTAATGTTTGATGTGTACAGGAACTGAAGCTCTTGTCCTGTATCTTCATGATTTTATGCATTGTGCTGCTGCCGCATGATTGACTGATTGGATAACTGCATAAATGAGCAGGTGTACAGATGTTCCTATTAATTGTATGGTGTGTATATTATAAATATGCATTATATCTCTGCAATTATATTTATATTTATGCAATTTATGAATCAAATGCAGCATGTGATAAAGACTAATCACAGGAAAGTATTTTTTGGCATTAAAGTTAAAAAATGAAAATTGAAAATGACTCTCATTGTTAATGATAACAGTATTCAATTATCACATGCTACATTTGAACACATCTGGTGTCCCAGCCTTGCTTTGAACCAAGCTGAGTGTGTTTGGATGGAAGAATGTAGTATTAGGAAGACATGCTAGTTTACTGAGAGCTGGGCTTCTTAGGAAATGACTCACCCTTGCTTGTGCATCATGGACAGCATACCAATGCATTTAACATTTCCTGATCGCTTCCTCCTACTGCCTTCCAGTGGTGCTCCTTAATGATAGGATAAACAGGTCTTGGTGTGAGCTTTTATGTCTTTATGCACTAGATTTTCTCTACAGAACTGAAGGAAAGACACTGTCATGCCATGTTATTTTCCTCAGATTGATTAACCCACATATCAAGAGCTTTATAGAAGAAATTGCTAATAATTTTAAGGGCTTTAATTTAAGGACTTTAATTTTAATGTTAAATTTTCTCACCACCTGGTTCATGCATGTGCATTTTCATATCATTTTATATAAAGATAACATGCGGATGTGTACACTTGACTTTATCTGACCAGGATGACCAGATCATTCTCTGATGATCTTTAAAATAACTTTTTAACAACCAACATATAGTATACACACCGCCCCCTCACCCCAAATCTCAGTGGCACTAAGGACAGAAATACATAGAGGCAGGGTGAGTGTGGGTGAAGACATCTACTGGAAGTGCAGTTAATTGCAAAAGTTTGCATCCCCCCACCCCCATCGTATTTGAACAAAACAAAGGAAATTGTGCCTCTATGTTACCATTTATTCATTTAAAAAAAAAGCATGGTATTTTAATGACCATTTTCTGATTATCCATCATGAAAAACACTGGGCTTATATTTCTAATTATAAAGTATTTAATGTATATTAACGAAAAAATGTTTGCTGCTCTTGACTTTTTTTTATTAAGCCTATGTGAATTCAGAATCATCACTGATTTCTTGAATTTATTATTCCTCAATTATTTTTGCCCCATCCCTCAATTAGGGCCGATATAAAATGAATTCACTAGAACAACTTTTCAGTGATACTATACTCACGACCCACACCCTGGAAAGTGTCCATCATAAAGGAAAACAATTACTCAACTCTGTACCTCTGGTGCCAGCTTCGTTATTTGAGACTATTTAAAGCCTGATTCTGTGCAGGGAAAGGGTGGGGTGATGGAGGCAGAGTAAACATCACAGACCCCCAAAAAAGGCATTCTTCACTATTCCCTTAATATTTCCGCCTCTCAGGAGAACCTCGAGCCAGGGGGAGCAGCGACTTCCCACCGCGAGCCGTGGGAGAAGGCCGTGGCTGCTGAGGGAAAACATTTTGCTTCATGCCCAGACTGCAGAACAGGGAAACAGGGACAGCCTTCCTGCCATTCGTTTGTTTTGGAAAGTATTTAAGCAGTCAATGTTTAGAACTTTGGGGATGTGAGAATTTTTTTAATAGATAATTCTAGATATTAATATTGTTGATTAACTCTATGCCATGCATAGAAAGTGGGTAGAAATGGTTGCTCAGCCAAAACACAGAAACTCTCATTTGGATGTGGCACAAAACAGTACAAGTAAACAAGAAAAGGAAATGAGCACTTAATAACTTAATAAATCTCGAACCAAACTTTTTCTTTGGCTTGTTATTTCTCTTTTGTCCATTTGCTCATGTATTCATCCAGTGGACAGAAACAGCTCATGTTCTCGTCGCACTTCGGTCGAACAGATTGGCGCAAGCTACTGGGACAATTTGTCACTGGCTCAGTGGACTCAAACAAAACCAGGGGAAAGGGAACCTGTATGGTCCTCACATGCCTGACATGGGTGAGCCATTACATAATCTCTCTCTCTCACACACACACACACACACACACACACACGCGCGTGAGCAGAAACACAGTGTTTACCAGAGTTGATCGAGGTAACTCATGCACCTCTTTTCAGGAACACAAGAATGTGACTGATAATTTGAAGATCATATTGTATAATTTAGACGAGTCTGTTTTTTTTTTAGACAAGAAACCATGGAAAACCACAGAAATCACATTCCTTCATCTGGCAGTTTGTAACAAGCATGCACCTCATTCTTCCCCCTTCCCTCGCATCCCTTCCCTCACCCCCACTTTCCCACCATTTACGCAAAGTAAATTCTCATTAAGTGCCAAATTGTTTTCAGACGCCGACCCTGGCAGTGTTGCCGTGGAGATGGGCCGTGAGGCGGCAGGCAGCCCAGTGCTGAGGAACCAGGCATCTCTGGATATGGAGTCTCATCCCCTGAAAAAAAACAAAACCCTGTGCCAGGCCTCAGTGAGCCCATTCTGCCAGGCATAATGCACACTGACGGAGGCCTTTCAGAGCTTAACAAATGACGAGGAAGCACCACTGGAGAGGCCCTCTGACCACTCTCACACACACACACACACACACACTTACTTAACCTGCATTTCACATATGCAATGCTAAATTTTCATACTGTATAACGAAAATTCAAAATAACATCTAATTGGAAATGTTTTTTGTTTTTTTTTAACTGGCATGTTTTAACGTGACCTTCAGTTGCATTAACTTTCATAGAATTTTTATTTATCCCTTTAAAGACAACCTGAAATCAAAACAGAATTGTTTCTTTGCTAGCTTATGTCCATGGTCAGATTGTGGACAATTAAATAAAAAAATATCTGTAATCTGCCACTATTCAATTAAAACTGATTTTTAAAAGATTTTATTTCATTTTGTTTTGTTTTATTTTCCCCCCATCTCTATTATCTACATAACTGCAGGAGAAAAAAAAAGAAAGCCATTCAGCAAAGACATGTCGACATGAACCCCCACCCAATTTAATTATATAACTGTCAAAACAGCTTAAAAAAAAAAAAAAAAAACCCAACCCTTTGACTTTGACAGTGGGCATCTATAGATTTTGAACATGTTAAAATGAACTCATTGTGAAGATTAAATTTGTTCGGGTTTTCATCCTCTGACCTCGCAGAAGGGGTGTGGCTTGTACTGGGGTTGAGACCAGATGGTACTTTTGCCCCTAGGGCTAAAAGGTGCTATATTCAGATTAAAGACCTTTGACTCCAGTCCGTATGCTTTGCAGGTATCAGCTGCATTAGACTGAAGGTTAGCATTTTCATTTAGAGTTGATTAAACCATGAAATGGTGCAGCGGGTAGCGTTGCTGTCTCATAGCTTCAGGGTTCCCAGTTCGATCTTGAGCCTGTGTTACTGTCTGTGTGGAGTTTCACATGTTCTCCTTGTCTTCATTAGGGTTTCTCCAGTTTCCTCCCACCTTGTACTCAGTGTTCCCAGGATAGAATCCAAATCCACCATGATCCTGACTGGGTTAAAGCGGTAACATGTCCTTCACATCTGCCTTTTGCCTCTGGTTTCCTCTTTTAATGTTGTTCCATGAGTGGTGTTTTCCTAAATGTAATTAAGTTCACTTAATACACCTGGGTCCTATCACAATGAATGACCATATCAGATCCAGACAATATTTCCACTCTGTGTAACAGCAATATCCTGACCCTTCTTTCCCGAAACACAAACATATTTCATGTAACTAGAAACTTATTAACACAATATTCTGCCTCTGGTTGGGGTGTGTGTTTCTTACATGTAAGCAAGACTTTCTTTCTCTCTCTTTTTTTTCCGGATACTTAAATTTTATTTCTCACATGACATGAGTCAGAGTTTCACTGTTATTGAATGTCACAAAAACTAGAAGGTGTTTATTTATAGCAAGAGACTGATAATGTGGTTGGTAAGAAGTCTTGTTACTTCATCCTGTCATCAGCATTTTAAATATATATTCATTCATTCATCTTAAGTAAGTGCTTTATGGTAGCGCATTGGATCTGGAGCCTATCCTGGGAACACTGGGCATGAGTTGGGAATATGCCAGTCGATCACAGGAAACCATGCACACACACACAATTTAATTCAATTCAATTCAATTTTATTTATATAGCACTTCTAACAATGGACATTGTCACAAAGCAGCAAATCAAGTGAACTTATTGATTGATCAAAGAGACTTGAGCATAAACTGCTTTTAGCAACAGTAGCAGTATCATTTTAGCAAAAGTACAATCTTTAGGCTATCCAAGTAAGAGAGACAGAGAGAGAGAGACAGAGAGAGAGAGAGAGAAGCCAGTTCATGTTTTTGGGAGGTAGGAGGAAATGGGAGAACCTGGAGGCAACACATGGAGAATGATATATAAATTATTTTTAAAAGTACACCAGATCCATTTACAGATGAAGGTCACATAATAAAGTTAGAGACAGAGATAAGGGTGCTATCTCAATGGCAAGAAAATGTGTCCTATTTTCTGAGAGTGTATATATAATTGTATCTGATAAAATTTGGTCATTAATTGATGTAGGTAGGCTAGACGTATATAATTAAGTGACTATTGAGTGGATAGGTATGTTTAGTACATTTTTGACACTAGTCTTGAATAAAGGGTATTTATTACTGAGGCAGGTGTGTAATTATTTCCATGGTCATAAATCTTCCAAAATTTGTGTTAGTCAGCTTTAAGGCAAATGCGAAAAGTGCTAAATTGGACATTTCTTGTTCCAAAATTTCTCAGATGACTTCATAATATTTATTCAGTGTTCAGTATTCATATTTAATATTCAACTTTTAACTCCTGCTTTTAACATGAACCGTGTGTTTTGAAATCTAGTCTTGGATTAGCCAGGATGATTTTTCTTTTTAATAAATCTAAATTTAAATCGATGTATACATAGTTAAATAATTATTTCATGTTAATATTAACTGGTTATATTAAATGATGTATGCTCATTGTACATGCCAGTCAAATTATCTTAATATCAGCGCAACCATAGTAAAACATTCAGTATGAGGAAGCATCACGATTCCCGACACTGTCGTAAAACAAGTGCTGCTTTACGGCAAATCGGATGTCAGTTGCTCCAGTAGAGGAACATGTGAGAAACTCTAGCTGTTACTTCTTAAACCTGTGTATCTGTAAAATGTACTAAAACCGTTAACTTTTAAGCGCACAGTCTACTTCAGTTTTCTCCTATTTTATATACGCGAAAGTAAAACATTATTCAAATTACGTTTACGAAAAACGTAATGTTAAGCAAACACTAAATGAGCAGTTAGCTATCTAGCTAACTACATAGCCTTTGGTTTGAGCAGCTGTCAGAATCTTAGTCTTAAGTATAAACTTGATACGTACTTCAGCAATGTTTTATTTTATCGGTCTTGGTCTCGGTGATGCTAAAGATATCACGGTAAAGGGACTGGAAATAATCAAGCGATGCAGCCGGGTTTACCTGGAAGCCTACACGTCCATACTGACTGTGGGGAAAGAAGCACTGGTATGGAAATGGGAAAAACACGCATGACACATGACTTATTCTGCTTTTTATTTTTTATTTTATTTTTTATTTAAATATTGCATAATAGAGACGTGTACAGGATTTTACACATCCTGTGGCAAAAGACCACTCCAGGGACACCCAAACTGAAATCCATACCATGTTAAATGAAAGAATTATTACAGCCTTGTAAGACCCCAGACCCCCCCCCCCCCCCCCCCAAAAAAAAAAAAACAACAAATCAGATGTTCTGCAAATACAATTTTATATATATATATATATTGTCCCCCTAGTCCTGAAGTGTGCCCTGTACGTCATAATACATCAACTTTAAAGTCCCATGAAATCAGAACTGAAGTTGTTCTGCTCCAAAACAATGACAAAATTCGCATTTAGAAGATATATGCATTCAAAATTGACCGTCTCTCTCTACCACCCATACAGATCAACAGTTTTGATTACATCATTCTGCACTTCAGCTTCTCATTAGATTTTCTGTCCAATCAAATGCTCTTTAGAATCTGAAGTGTCCCGCCCTCATCATTATAAAAATGCATGGTAGTAAACTAAACGCTGTTGGCTATTTTAAAAGGGTGAGGAGCCACATATGTTCTGCCCTGACTTCCTGTTTCAGTGGAAATTACATCAAATAACGCGGCACATTTCAAGGCACTTCACTGGGACTTTAACTCTAGAAGAGCTGTTAATTAAGAGCTTAATTGAATCAGATAAAAAAAAAAAACCTAAAACACTGTAATAATGTTTTAATTAGCATGGTTCAGATGTCAAATGGTGTGTTTAGGTTGATTTCAAGGAGGCAATTGCCACTCAAACACTCAGGGGTCAAAAAAGGGTATTAAACTGTACTTTTTCTTGCCACGTTTTGTACCTTTAGTGTGTATTTTTACATAGAAAGATGCATGTGGTGTACCTTTTGAAACTTCACTCTAAAAGGTAATTGATGCATACATATACATTCGGTTTAATGGGGCACTACATTTCACATTTTCAGGTGAAAAATAGTTAAAATATTAAAAATCCAAAGGATACTGGTTCCACTCCAGCGACAACGAAAGATACAGTACAGGCACAGTGAATACAGTTTTATCCTGATACAAAATAATATAACTTATAGAAAGAATTCTTATTTAGTCACGACACCACAAGCTAACTATTTACACTCACTATTCCCTTTATTAGGAACACCTGTACACCTGCTCATTTATGCAATTATCCAATCAGCCAATCCTGTGGCAGCAGCACAATGTGTAAAGTCATGCAGATACAGGTCAAGACTGTCAGTTAATGTTCACATCAAACATCAGAATGGGGAAAATATGATCGGTGACTTTAACCGTTACATGGTTGTCAGTACCAGATGGGCTGGTTTGGGTATTTTAGAAACTACTGATCTCCTGGAATCTTCACACACAACAGTTTACAAAAAAAACAAAACAGAAAACATCCTGTGAGGAGAGGCTGAAACAAGCCAAGAACAGGAATCTGATTCTATCATATGCACAGACTTACCAAAACTGGACAGTTGAAGATTAGAAGAAGACCAGGTTTGGGTGAGCATGTGCCCATGATAGAATCAGATTCCTGTTCTTGGCTGGCAGGAGTGGAGCCTGATGTGGTCTTCTGCTGTTGTAGGCCATCTACCTCAAGGTATGATGTGTTGTAAATTCTGAGATTCTTTTCGGCTCACCATGGTTGTAAAGAGTGATTATATGAGTTACTATATCCTTCCTGGCAGCTCAAACCAATCTGGCCATTTTCCTCTGATCTCTCTGATCAACAAGGTATTTTCCACTCACAGGACTGTCTCTCACTCAATATTTTTTGTTTTTCCACACCATTCTGTATAAACTGTAGAGTTGTGTGTTATATGTGAAATTCCCAGGAAATCAGTGGTGTCTGAAACTGGCAAACCAGCCCATCTGGTACCAACAACCATATCACAGTTAAAGTCACAGAGATCACACTTTTCCCCATTCTGATGTTTGATGTGAACATTAACTGAAGCTCTTGTATTTTCAGTTCCTGTATCTGCATGATTTTGGCTGATTAGATAACTTCATAAATGTACAGATGTTCCTAATAATGAAATGTAGAAATAAATTGGCGGTGAGTGTATGTATTTACAAAATTTTATCATTTCTATAAAGGAAGCGGGCAAAATTAAGACACGTAGGAAACGGGTACGGGTCAAATAATTCGCTTTTATTCCTGTACATATCACCAGGAAGAGAGTTTAAAACAAAGTACAAAGAAGTGTGTGGGTGGACAGACAGTGGTGATCAGTGAGTGGTCTTGTGAACAGTTTATAATAGTGAATGGTCATTGGGAACAATAGTGATCAGTGTTTGGTCTTTGGAGCAATAGTAATCATGATTAATTGTTAAGTCGAGTGAACCTGCGCTCTCAACTTGTATACCTAAAAAGCTGTGATGTGAGTTGGAGATGTGATGTGAGTATCAAGTGCAGTACCGTCGCTAACATCTGTTCAAAAAGTCACTAGTCACTACGTTGGTCACAGTCACTAAGAAAGGAGTCCTTACATTGGAGCTTATTGTTGTACAAATTCACCATTGCTGTGAACTCATTGCTCTGTGCTGTGTGTGTGTGTGTGTGTGTGTTTGTGTTTGTGCAGGAGGAGTATTATGGGCGAGAGCTGATTTTGGCAGACAGAGACATGGTGGAACAGGAGGCAGATGAGATCCTCAAGGGTGCTGATGTCAGTGATGTGGCCTTCCTGGTGGTGGGAGATCCATTTGGGTAAAAAAAATAATTTTAAAATACAAACATGCAGTACACTGAATACTTTACCTATTTTTACCACAACCTGTCACAATGTCCACATATTTCATAACCATACTTTGGTTATTGCGCAGTAATATGCATTATCTATCTATCGCTATCTGTCTATCTATCTATCTGTCTGTCTGTCTGTATGTACGTACATGCGTACATAAAGACATACAGACAGACATACATACGCATATAGGTGTGTGTGGGTGTAGGTCCCCCTTGTGCCGCCAAACAGCTGTGCCCTGTTGAGGCATGGACTCCACAAGACCTCTGAAGGTGTGCTGTGGGATCTGGCACCAAGACATTAGTAGCAGATCCTTTAAGTCCTGTAAGTAGCAACATTGGGCCTTAATGGATCAGACTTGTTTGTCCAGTACACCCCAAAGATTCTTGATCGGATTGAGATGTGGGGAATTTGGAGGCCAAGTCAATAACTTGAACTCAGTCATGTTCCTCAAACCATTCCTGAACATCTTAGCAGGGTACATTATCCTGCTGAAAGAGGCCACTGCTATAAGGGAATACCGTTGCCATGAAGAGGTGTACTTGGTCCACAACAATGTTTAGGTAGGTGGTACATGTCATAGTAACATCCACATGAATACCAGGACCCAAGGTTTCCAGCAGAACATTGCTCAGAGCATCACACTACCAGTTCTGATGCTCACATGCTCACCGTAGGCTCTTTCAGCAGTGGACGGGGGTCAGCATGGGCGCTCTGACCGATCTACGCATTTGTAGCCCCATTCACAGCAAACTGTGATGCACTGTGTGTTCTGACACCTTTTTAATCATAGCCAGCATTACCCTTTTCAGTAGTTTGTGCTCTTCTGTGGATCGTACCAGACGGGCTAGCCTTCGCTCCCCACGTGCATCAATAAGCCTTGGGCGCCTATGACCCTGTCGCCGGTTCACCGGTTGTCCTTTCTTGGACCCCTTTTGGTAGGTACTAACCACTGCATACCGGGAACACTACACAAGACCTGCTGTTTTGGAGATCCATTGTAATGAGATAATCAGTGTTATTCACGTCACCTGTCAGTGGTTTTCATGTTATGGCTGATTGGTGTATATAAGTTGCATTGTAGCAAGCTGGCGTAATTGATTTGTAAATGTTAAACACGTTTATAACTCGGCATTGTTAAATTATCATTTCTAAGCACTACATACAACATGCTGTCATTTTAATCAGCATACATGAGCATATGTCGCTCCACTCAGGAGCTCTTATTGGTCACTGTTCATTTTGCAGAATTGTTCACTGACCACGTACTAATATGTGGTGATGGATTTGTGATATGGGAGTGAGTTTTTGTAGGCATGCACTGTATTCCTCTCTGCCTTTTTTCCTGCCCTGAAACCACTCAAGGCCTGGAGCAGGGATCCTCACTGTTTATTTTCCGTTTCTGGAGAATATTTGTATTTAATGATGTTTAATGACATATTTCAAAACCAGACGCTTGACATGTCTTGGACTGATGCTGAACTGTAAATAGTGTGCTCATAAGCAGGAAAATGGCGGTTTATGCTCGGGTGCCATAACCATTTGTTTCATTTTTGTGTCTTATTCTGTGTTTCTTCATCAGTAATCAATTTGAGGTTGTTTTTTTTTTTTTTTTTTTGCTTTAGAGCCACAACCCACAGTGACCTAGTCCTGAGAGCAATGAATGCTGGGATAGAGTACAGAGTCATCCATAATGCCTCTATCCTGAATGCAGTGGGCTGCTGTGGGCTGCAGGTAGACCTTTTTGTTTTTCTAAACTGTTCATCATAGGCAGGAACTACTGCTGACTGTCATCTCTGTGTTTCAGAGCGGTTGTGTAGCTGAAAGAAATCATATTGGCAGTGTTAGCTTATGCCTTCCCAGCACTTGGGACGAATCCATCAATAACATGGCCGTGTATTGAGCTGTCCGAGTGCCATTGTGCTCACCGAGACCCCAGCTGTTCTCACATACTGCTGATCTGGGATCAGTCCTGTGATTTATTAGTACTTTAATACAAAATAGTTTCAGCACCATCAGCTCATCCTGGATCAGCACTGAGCATTTATACTCCTCTGGCTCACTTAGGGATTAACGGTGATTAAAAAAAGAGCGCATGGAAAGCAATAACACAACAATGTAGGTTTGCTTTTCGAATGAAGTGGTGTAACCAGAGATGCGATGAAAGCATGTTTCTGTTTATAAAATCCATCCATCCGACGTTAACCTTAATGCGAAAACATGAATTTTATTGCTTTAATATGACCGGGAGTACACAAATATTTGTTATGATATATGATGCCTTTTAGTGCCTGTGCAGATTACTAAGATCAGCAGCAGTGTGTGTTTTTGCTGTGTCAGCTGTATGAAAGCGAGCCATCAACTCCACACACACACACACACACACACACAAAAAAATACAGGCTTGACTCAGACTGGCAGTGATGTCATGCACACTGAGTAACAGGAAGCACCTCTCCTGGTACTGGTATGCAGAAATCAGAGCTTGTTAAACATATATATGTAATCATATGGCTCACTGGAGAACAGCATCAACTATAAACTGAGCGCTACAATGGACAATTAGGTTAAACAGGTTAAAATATGATTATATACAAAGAAATTTGGAAGCAGATGGAAGCATACATTTCATGTTATTCATTCGTCTGTTTGTCTGTCTGTCTCCTGCTAGTTGTACAATTTTGGTGAGACAGTGTCCATAGTGTTCTGGACAGACAGCTGGAAACCAGAGAGCTTCTACGATAAGATCAAGAGGAACAGGGACATGGGCATGCACACGCTCTGCCTTCTGGGTAAGCAAGTTAACGTCTTCATATAAACTTCTAACCCTAGGTTCACACTAGCAAGCAACAAGCAGCGCATTTCCAATGAGAAACAGTAGTAAGTATATATAGCTTGTAAAGCTAATAGCATAAACAAATGAACTGCATTAAGGAATGTGAGAAGTGTTGGTTTGTTTGGTTTATATGTCGCATACTTGGCTTCACTCTAGCTTTGTTCTCAAGACTAGATCAGCAAAGCAAGCTAACTGTACTAGCTACGTACACCCACCAGTGGCACCAATGGTGGCTGCTACGTCCTCACAAGCTTTATTTTTCTTCGTAACGTCTCTATACACATTTAATGACAGGTCGTATATGACAGGATAAGATTGCACCACGTTGTGTAAACTACGTTCAATTTTTGGGGGAAATAATTGCAAGTAGGACCTAAAGTTGTGAGTGGGAAACTGAAGAAACGCCGCCGTAGGATTCGTCTAAGGAATCATTTGGATTTGTCTGTACAGCATCATAAATTATTCCTGGGTTCACGTGCTAGTGTAAACCCAGGATAACACCAGCAGTCATTTATTTACAGTGAGAGCTAACAGTGTACAGAGACAGGTAACAGAGCGGCTGTTAGTGATGCAAAGTAGGCGAGCTGCCTGACTTTTAAAATGTTACACAAATGACCTACAGATTGATTTGGTGACTACCAATGGGAGTGAGGGACAATGGTAGGCTTACCCCACCCCCCCAACTGTTTTATGGTTCCACACATTCAGTACAATTCGTACACCCAGACACATCTCCTGTGTTTTTGCAACAAATCGCAACAACTGCAAAGTATAAACGTTGTTTTTGGCCTGTTATGACACTATTGGATCATGATGCACACATGCATTTCCCTTCCAGAGTTTCTATTTCTAACCAGAAGACATCCAGTTGGTTCTGTTGCTAGCTATGCTGATTGTCTGGCCATATTGAGTTACCCAGGGTCAACCAGGGTAACTATGGCAACCGCTAGTAACTCAGGACAGGAGCAACGTAAGGCATAAAATGGCTGGCAGTATGAACACATGAACATGACCAACAAAGAAACGGCAATGAAAATGTCAGAGCCAGACACATCCCCGAGGGGCTTGACTCCGCCCAATTCCCCTGAAACACAGTTCCTTTATGTGTTCTCCCTGGAGTGTGTGTTAAATCAGCTTAATTCTCACACACAAAAGGAGTGAATGTATCTGAATGTGAAGAGAGTGTGTGTGTGTGTGTGTGTGTGTGTGTACATATACACCAGATGGTCTGCATGGGGAAATGATGATTTAGGTTTATCAACATGCATTGTATATTTAACCCCACCCCCTTAAGGGAAAAAATCCCAAGAGGAGGCGGGGCTTCAGTGACAGGTGGCTCCGCCCACTGTGTTGTGGGGGTGGGTCAAGGGCTCAGGTGCAGATCAGATCAGCAG
Organism: Ictalurus furcatus; assembly: GCF_023375685.1. Taxonomy (NCBI): domain Eukaryota; kingdom Metazoa; phylum Chordata; class Actinopteri; order Siluriformes; family Ictaluridae; genus Ictalurus; species Ictalurus furcatus. Next base: position 17,805,047 of record NC_071264.1, read on the forward strand.
GATTAGAGAGTAAATGTGATCTGTGTCATTAACCTCATTATTCAACAGCGGACAGAGAGACTGGTTTTATTCGCTTCACCTTCCACCTCCAACACAATCTCTCGCTCTCTCTCCCTCTCTCACACACGTGCACATCAGCGACCGCACACTGATTAGTCGATCTGTCATTACATTTACTAACAAGCCATAGATTATTTATCAACCTGACACAGAGTACTCCACATTAACATAAACAATTTGATTGTAAAGATTGTGGCATCAGAATGTGTGTGTGTGTGTGTCTGTGTGTCACTGTCTGTAACAGTCTCGTCTTTGTAGGCAAGGGGCCCCAAAATTCTCACCAGAAACATTCATTTCTGTTCTTTCCTGCACTGGTTTAGTAAATATAACATGTAAATATCTGTAATTATTATAAACATGCACTACCACTTATCGCGTAAGTAAGGCATAACACACTCCATGTTGTCCTGTTCTAGGAAAATAGTGAACAGCAGGGTGGGGTGATGAGGAGCAGTTACTGTTACCACCCCAAAGTGGGTTATTTTTCTAGAATAGCATGTCCTGAAGTGTTTTATTCCTCTTATACACCAGTGATCTGCCAACAATTACAAGGTTTAATATATTAAAGAACACTTTTAAACAGTTTATAAGTGAGTAAACAAGCCTGTTCTTGTTCTTGGTTACATTACACATACGTTATACATTTGTGGAACAGCCATTAAACAAGCTGGTTCCTGTTGTTGCTTACGTTATAGCAGCTATAAACAGTATCTCCCTCCCCAGCCTCTCTCTTCTCTCACTCCTGAAGCTAATAAGACAAAACCATCACAGCTTGTGATGTTACAGAGAAACCACAAAGCGTAAACTCGTCTGTCCTCAACACATCAGAAGACTTAAAGTTACAGATTTACCTCTGACTGTTACACATCGCTGACACTGGAGACTCCTTCCGTTAATGTTAAATCTCCTTAAAGAAAACTTCTCCGGCCCAAATAGTATTTGTGAAAATATGTGATGCAAAAAATCCACTGCAAAATAAAGTTTTGCATGAAATAAAAATAATGTTGCAACCAGTCCCTGGTATGAGAACACCTCATTTTATCTTTACACACTGGTAATGGTTCTGAAAAGATGAAGATTTTTGACCTTGTTCTTTTTAGTAGACAGATACAAGAAATACAGTGTCGAAAAATGTTTTAAGGAAAGGTTCTAGTGTTCTAGTTGAACTTAGACGAGGAAACCCCTCAGAAAATGCAGAATGCTGTACATTTAATATTTTCTCTGTTCTACAGATATCAAAGTGAAGGAGCAGTCCATGGAGAACCTCATGAGGTACGTGCACCTCGTTTTGTGTCCGCTCTGATTTGTATTTGCTCTCTAGCACTTTGTCAGAGGAGTTTGTGGTTTATTATAGACGTTCGCTTAACATAAGTTTATACACTCAGCTGGACGTGACCCAGGCGAGCTAACACCGGAGGGAAAAACTTAACCGTTTGTTTGACTTGGATTTATGATATACTATCAACGGCTGCTGAAAAAAAGAAACACTTATTACTTTCTCATTCAAGTACTTGATTGAAAATTCTGATTTACAGCCAGCGCTTTCCTAACGCACGTGTGAGCGATGTCTCGGCTTACAGAAAGGCGGTTCGTGTCTTCCACCCTTCAGTGGAACGCTATAATTTCATCTCTCATTTCACATGAACCCAGGTGGGCTTGCATGTTCCACTGCGTGCGCTGGAAAGAGCAGAGTCCTCGAGACCACTGCTCTTCAACCCGAGTGGAAAAAGGAAAAGGCCCTAATTTCTCCCAGATTGACTGGCTGAGTTGGATCGTTACTCGGAAATGGAATAAACACGCGCTCTCTTGGTTTCTGGTCAGAGCGAGCATGCCTGTCGAATGAGGTTTCTGCCCTTCATTCTGCAGAAAGGAAGGAAAATACATTTAGCATTTGTTTCCTGTATTAAGTTAATATGAAGTGATGCATTAAGTCGAGGGTTAGTACCGTCTAAACAGCACTCAATACTCTGTCAATATGTCTATATTAAGAACTAGTGCTTTAAGTACTACAAGTCCATTAGTGTTCTTTGTCTCTCTCTCTCTCTCACTCACTCTCTCTCTCTTTCTTAAAGGGGTCGTAAGGTTTACGAGCCTCCCAGGTTCATGACAGTGGCTCAAGCAGCTGAGCAGCTGCTCGAGGTGGTACAGAACCGCCGAGAGCGAGAAGAGGAACCAGGTGAGGAAGAAAATGTTGGCTACCCTGCACTTACATTATTGTTGCTAGCGTTAGTTCAGTTAAACTTAGATTGGCTAATTTTGCACAGCAGACTTCCACTTTATTACATTCTTACACCACAACGCTGCTCAATTCTGGATTCTGATTGATTCATTTCACAAGTTGTGCTCGTTTCTATATTAACAACACAGGGACTTTTACAGCGGATGCTCCACAAAGGATTTTAAAAGCGTATAATCGTTCATATGGTGATGCTTTCTGTAAGGAGACGTTTTTGTAACATTTATGGAACGAGTGTCTTTCTTCAGGACCGAGAAATTAACATGACATGTTGAGGGTTTTTTTTGTTTTGTTTAATTAACCTCAAGAGAGAAGAAAAAAGAGAGGCTGGTGAGGGAACAACTGCATATAGCTGCTATAACGCAAGTGAGAACAGGACCTAATTTATTTGGCAGACATTCAACAACACTGAAGGAGTTCCAAGAACTGTTTATCGCACGCCAAGAACCATTATTTATCCATAGAATCCTTGAAGTTCCTTTTTTTTTTCTTCTAAAAGTGTATAAATGTAACTATAAACAGATAAAAAGTATGAGGTGGTGCTCTTTAATAACTGAAATTGCTGAAGTAGAAGAGGAATAAAACACTTTGCATCATGCTGCTGTAAGAAAATAATGAAGGACGAGGTGGGGTGATGAAGAGGAGTTACCATTAGCACCACAAGGTTGATTACGTTCCTATAAAAGCATGTCCTGACGTTTTTATTACTCATATACCACAGCAAATTTCCAATGATTACAATATATTTTATTTATATTTTTAATTTATTAAAGAACGACAGTTTTCGTCCATTGGTAGTTACATTTAATATTGTGGAGTGTCCCAGAGTAAAGTTAGTTCCTGTTCTCAGTTATGTTATAGCAGCTAGAAACAGTTGTTCCCTCACCAGCCACTCTATTTTTCTGTCTGTCTCTGAAAATTAATCAGCACCTTCTGATCAGTCAGATTTGAGTTTAGCAGTGCAGTGGTATAAATCATTTTCACGGTACATTTAGTGCTTAATTATCCTTCTAACTTGTAGCTACATCTGCGAGTCCTTTTCAATTCTGTAAGTTTGCATATAACTCTATATTGTATAGTTTTGTTTTTTTTTGCATTTCCTTTCATCTGACACTCTTCATTAGGGACTGAGACGCATTAATTTAATACACAGTAATAGACTCATGGCTGGACCATCTGCCACGGTGAATGTTTTGTCCAGCGTTGCATGAAAATTGGATTACGTTTGATTGAAAGTGTTTGATGAGATTATTGGGTTTGTGTGTCACTGCAGCCATCACTGAGGACACGGTGTGTGTGGGACTGGCGCGGGTAGGGGCCGATGACCAGGCCATTCGAGCTGGATCTCTGCGTGAGATGGCGGAGTGTGATTTGGGAGCGCCGCTGCACTCTATGATCATCACAGGCCACCTGCACCCGCTCGAGGTGGACATGCTGAAGCTCTTCAGCAGCCCAGAGGGTCTCAGCGGCCTGAAGATGACCGACAGCTCCACCTATGTCTCCTGAGAACTCGTGCAAAACTTTAACTCTCCTGCTGTCTCACGTCTGGAGCTTCAAGGAAACCACACGAATTATGGTGTAGCTCAAAAAACGGTCCATGCAAGTTGCATTACAGTATGGTGTTTTTGGGTTAATTAAGTTTTTCTGTACAGCCGGCGAATGAATTACAGAGGAGGGAATGGTAAAAAGGTCATAGAGAAAGGGGGGAGGGTGTTCATTTGGGGCAAATGAATGCCTCTGAAATTCTAAATAGTGCACACTAACTTTGGTCTTGTCATGTGACCATAAAACATGTGCATTTTATTGCTGCTGGGTTTCCTGCAGTCCCGATCCAACATGCCTCGGCTCCGGTTTCTGGATGTGAGCCTCTTGTCAAATCATTTCTCTCTGTACAAAATTTATGATGAAACCAATTTTCAAAAAACATTCTGCTTTTGTATTTAAACACCTTTAAAAATAACACAGGAAATATTTTCCAAAGGTTTTTAAAGAAGTTAGTTATAGGAGAAAGAAGTGCATTGGGCCTGGGATCCCATGAGATTCCACAACACAAAAAAAAACAGGCACAGGAGCAGGTGTTTTATTTATATATATATATATATATATATATATATATATATATATATATATATATATATATATATATATATATAACTGTCGTCTGGGTGCTGGGTGGGAGCAGGGAGGTCAGATATGAAGCTGACAGGATAAAAAAAAGTACACACCTATGCTTTAATCTGTTGCTGTAAAAATAAAGATTGTGATTTCCCCCCCTGATTTTAGACTTTCAGCCTTTTTGTACCTGGATTGTAGACTGATGAAATATTCATTGCATACATTTACTAGGGTCGTCAAAAGTACCGGTAGTTCGGTACCAAGTCGGTACTAAAAAGAAAAAAAGTTGACTGTACCAAATGTTCATAAATACCGGTAGAACCGGGTCAACCCGGCACTGACGCGCTACAAGACAGGTGGTCAGTCGGGAACTTTTCATGGGTGCACCGTGCAACAAGAAGACATTGGAGCCAGAGCAGCAGCAGCTCCCCTGGTTACCATGGCTGCGACCGAAACCGCATACTTACCTACTATATAGTAGGCGAAATACATGTATTTCTCTCTGACGCTCATTTTCCGCTTTCGGTGCCGTTACTGTTCCGTTACTGTTAAGTGTGTAAAAGCCGCGCCCCGAATATTTATAGATTAACCGTGCTTTCAGGAAGAGCGGCTGCTTACCCGCAGTATTTATTCAAGCAGTTCAAGCAGGTGAGTTTAAACTGATGGTAGCGGCTGCTTTATAAATGTTGTAGCATAGTTTATTTCCAGTATATTATTCTAAGAAAACATCCTCGTTTTTGCTTATTTAATGGTTAGCATACGCGCGTTTAAAACTAATACGGTCAGGAGTCCTTATTAAGCATTCAATGCTTTAACTTTTATTGGGGTAAATAAATGGGAGGACATGATGGGGTTTTACTAATTTTACACACCAGAGGCTGTTTGATGACCGACATATCTGAAATTTATGTGTTAGAAAATAATAGATGTGTGGCTAGCACGGTTTATGTCTTTAATATCAGTCAGAAAAACATTTCTACTCTTGTCTGGATAACTCTAGTAGCTTTAATAATGATATACTTGAAGTATACAGAATGGCATTTTTAAAAATGCATTTTATATTTATATTTAATTTTGTTAATAAAATAGTGTGTTGTCTAATTAGCATGTTTTTGTGTTTTGCTTTGGTACCGACTACTGAAATTTTGGTACCGTGACGACCCTAACATTTACTCTCTGTTTAGCCAGATTGAATCACTGTACCATATGCATTACATTATTTTTTTAATTTTTTTTTGTAGCATTTTGTGAACTTCAATTAAAAATTAGAGGTGTGGGTCCGTTTTGAAATACCAGTCCCACCTGATCCTGACAGAATTCTGCCCACTTCTGCAGATGTCTCTACTTGCATGCGACATCTGCTAACAAACATTATATTTTAGGGAATAAAGCCAAACAAATTATTAAATCAGGACAAACTGAAGATAAAACAAACAAACATTTTTGTTTGTTTCAAGCTGTCACCTGCTTATTCAGTTGCTCAATAAAGTGTCTTAAGACATGAAAGTGGGCAAAACTTCAATCTAGATAAATCAGTAATGCATGTATCATTTATCAGTGTATGATTATTCGTGATTTTATTCAATCAAATGCAAAAAAAAAAAAAAAATGTACAAATTAAATGGCAATATAATTTATTGAATTGCACAAATGTACTGGCCTGTGGCACAGAGGTTTTGTTTCTTTTTTTAAAAAAAATCCATATGGGCAATTAAATTATGGACTTCTCACATTTAAGTGGCTCATCAGATCCATTTATGGCTGAATAAAGCTGGTGTTTCATCCAGTTTTACTAGAGTGGAGATCTGAGAAATAATCAGTGATTCAAACAATTAGAGAACACCATGCAGTAAAAAAAAGGCAAAGGAATGTTAAAACTAGAATGAACCTACAGGAATAACCCATGATTTTCCAGATATTGAATGAAGGAGAGGTGTGGGAGATTGTCCGAGAGATGCACTGTGGGGGAAGGCACTTAAGAGATCAAAGCGTGATGCTGAATTGAAGTGCGGGACAACACGAGTGACCGACGTCTGCAGCTGCAAAGACATCAGACCACAGAGAAAATACTAGCGATGATTCACTTCACATACTGCTAGAGGCTTTTCCTTCTTACACAAACATAACATTAAAACCTCATTCTGACCGTAATGAGAACGAGACACCAAATACAGACGAAAGTCTTTCAGGGATATTTAAAATAAAAAAAAAAGCTAACATGGACAGCTGTTGACCAGGGGCCACAGTGTAGTCTTCATGTTGTTTGGTTTTCCTAGAAAGAGTCAATGTACCGTACTGTACTGTACTGCACTGCACTGTGGCCGCTCCAGACTGGTCCAACTGAGTGATGACGGCATCGAGAAACCCAAAGAAATTAAGAGATGGGGCATTAAAAGGAGGCAGGGTTTGGTGATGAGCTTCATGTAGCAGCACAGAGGGCATTGGTCCCAGGACTCCTGAATCAATTTAACTCCTACATGGCCGCCACATCGATCTGAACGTACAGCTGCCTTACTCCCGCCTGGAGACACAAACAAAGTGTCAAAAAGTGTGTACCTGCCTATATTTTATAGAATAGTATAGTATATTTTTAAAATCACATACATCTAATTTAGGATTGCTATGTATTGGACATTAGGATTGTCTCTCAGACAATCACTGTTAGTCATGGTGCATGTTTGGACCTCACCGTTAGATTTCAAAATCCTGATAAAAATGCATATCACATTCCTTACTCCAGGGGTTCTCATCACTTTTACATCTGTCCTTCTGAACTCATCCTGAATCACACTACAGCACCTCAGTTTCTCAGCACAGGGACACCACCACACTGACTGCACTTTCTGGCTGTTTTTAATCCGTTAGCGCTTTATCAGATATGATGGATTTCAAACACAGAAGAATATGCATTTACTGACCACAAGTAAAATCAAAGCACATTTTAGTTTTGCACACTGCTGCACTAGTTAGATTTCATTTTGGCTCAGTGCGCTGCGTTTCCTCACAGATGTGCTTACTTTCTGCTCAGAACAACAACGTGAGAAAAACTGACAGTCTACATGATTTTATGGAAAGTCACTCTAAAGAAAGAACAACAAATTAGGGGATTTGGTTTGATGAGGGGATTTTTGTTTTCTTTTGGTTTTTATTCTATATACACAAGGATGTGCGAAGAGATTTATATAAAGTTAGTATAAAGGCTTTTTAAGAAATTTTTCCTTTAATTGTTTACTGCTGGTTTGTATGTTTTTAAATGGGTGATTAATACTGATACCATGAAAATGTGATATTGTACACTAGTGCAACACTGAATCTGATTCTGTGTACACCATGACTGAATGTGAAACCGTATGAACCCTAACAAATATCGTATCGAATGAGATATATCTTTATGTATCTCTCTCTTTATCTATCTATATGAGATATTATATATATGTGTATGTATGTATATATGTATATATATCATACATACATTTTTTAAAAATGCATGATTAGTACATTTCACTTTTCATTTCTGTACAGTACTGCTGTTGGATCAGGTGAATTGTGTATCAGCGACTCTCATCATCATGTTCTCCCTCACCTGTGTGAAGATGTTGTGCGTCTGGCTGAGAATCCATCGGGAATCGGCGTCCGGAGCCACGAGGAGTTTCAGCGTGCCGATGTAGACATCAGTGCACAATGTCCAGAAGTGCGGCTCCTGCAAGTTATACACACCCTGCAGCTGCTGCACCTGCAAAGAGAACCACAAGAACCCACAGCTAACAATTAAGGGGAACCAGAAAGACCAACACTGAAATGGAAGCAGGCAGCTGTTCTGGTCATGTTGGGATTTAAAGCCTGCCAGCCTAGTCAGCATTTTCTTAAAATGGCGGTTTCTCTTAAGAAGTGAAAAGAAGCAGCACTCACTCTCTGGTAGCACTCAGGAAGGGTTTGGTCAAGGGCAGGTGGAGTCCGCTGCATCAGGATCCCAATGGATTCCCTCAGCAGAGGAACCACACTGTGGAGGAAAAGATTCCTGTTTATTTTCCACTTACTATCGCATTTCAAGATGCACGCACATGTCATGATATTTAATTTTCTTACTACTTGGGAAGCTGAATTTAGGCAAGAGATATAGTCCAACAAAACTGGAAAAAGCCTACAATTTTGTATTTAAAAAAGTAAACTAACAAAAATTATGAGGACAAATACACAACAGACAAAATACGAACATCTAATAAGATGCCAGTTGCCATTTACGTTTTATTCTTACTTCATGTGCTCATTTGGATGGTCCTATTTCACATCTACAAAGGAACACTGTGAAAGAGATCAGCACCTAACCTCACTAATACTCTTGTGGCTGAATGGGCAAAATCCCCAGAGCCATGCTCCATAATCTAGTGGAAAGCCTTCCCAGAAGAGTTGCGGTTATTATAACAGCAGAGAGGAGACTAAATCTGTAATGTGACATTCAATAAGCACATACGAGCATGATGGCCAGGTGTCCACAAACTTTTGTTCATACAGTGAATGTCTTTAGGTCAGGAACTTTTTTTTTGTTTGTTTTCTTTTTTATAATTCAGACAGCACATTAATATGACTTATACCACAGCACTGCTGAATTCTGGATACTGATTGGCCTGAAGATGCTGATTCATGTTCTATACCAGCAGCTCTGACAGAAATCTCGGTTTATATTAATGCGCTTGTTGTAATATGTTATTTGTATTGTAACAGCTCACTCACAGAGATTTGTACAGTGGATAAGCCACACAAACGGATAAAAAAAAACAAAAACAAACATGTAACTGTTGATATGGTGAAATCTTCTGTAAGGAGAAGTTTATTTGAATATTTATGGAAAGGAGAGCCCAGTGTCAGCACTTCGTAACAGTCAGAGGTAAAGCTGCAAGAAGTTTTCTGACATCTTCAGGACAGAAGATTTTTACTCTTTTTGGTTTCTAGGTAACATGACGAGGTGTGTTTCTTGGTGAAGGAATGACTGTTTATAACTGCTATAACTTAAGTATAGTGTAGTGTACAAGGCCAAAAATAGTAAACAGTCAAAACATCCATACATTGATGATCACTGTGTTGCAAGAACCAGATGACCGCTGACTGAAACCAATGACAGACCACGCGGCTGCTCATAATGTGGCTAACATAGCTAGCGTGTGACCTCACAGCTGACGTGGCAGTGCTGTGCGAACCACACAAAACTCTCCTCCACAGAGCTCAGAGAGGGAAGATCATCTACTGTAGCATGATCTTCATTCCTCTCCCCTTCCCAAACCCTCTATCGTTGACCACGGACGCATATGGAAGCCATTAGAGGGTTTCTGGGCTTGGCCTACTTTTCTCTCTCTTCATCTAATCTGTTGTACCCCTTTTCACTTAAACCCCAGTCATAACTTCTTCCTCAACACAGGCTTGCTTTTGCTTTTAGGCTAAGCAGTCACCTAGTGCCGGAATCTACTTCATCATCATCATCACTACTGCAGTCAAATTGCACAATGTCTTCAGACAAATCAGCAGTAAACAAAAATATTTACACCTCATTAAACCCAAATTATGTCAGCATCTGTGATTTCTCAATATCACACTCAGTTCAGCGCTTCCTCAAAGACTCCACACACGCTGAATGACTGCAGTCGTTAGCAGTCATGCAGAGTTCCTATATAATCTATCAGACTCCATGAGCTCAGCAGTTCTTCCTAGTAACCTCTCTGTGGTGCAATAACAGTGATGTTCTACAATTTTTGCACAAGCAAGCATTCCGTTTTAGGACTCTGTTCAGGTTAAAGAGGGTGGGCGATTAGGCAAAAATGTATCCGGATACTTTAAAGATATTATGCTTCACAATATTTTGTTTTGCTAACAAATATGTGGAGCCATAGAATAAAAGGTTTACATGTACAAAAATTAAATAAGAAATTGTAATGTTCAGTTACTTTATTAATAAATGTGCACCATGATGTTAATATCAGAATGAATACACACACACACACAAATAAATAAATTATATATATATATATATATATCCGCTGATGAAGCCTCAAATCTGACTGGTCAGAAGGTATTGATTAATCTTCTATAACAGCAGCTCTGACAGTAGTGCAGCTGCCAATCATAGGTTTATTCTAATAGGTTACTGTTTCTATAGTAACAGCAATGTGTATGGAGGACACTCCACATACATGGATTAAAAACGTGTAATTGTTGATATGGAGAAGTTTTGTGCAAGGAGATGTTCATGGAAGGAGTCTCCAGTGTCAGTGCATTGTAACAATCAGATGTAAAGCTGTAACTTTAAGTCTTGATGACATTGAGCTTATCGGAAACTACATTACAAACGTGTGAGAAAAGAAAAGAGAGAGTGCGGGAACATCCGTTTATAGCCGCTATAACAAGTGAGAACAGGAACTAATTTGTTTTGTGGCCGTTCCATAATAGAACATTAAATGTAACTATAAATGGATAAAAAGTATATCTCGTTGTTTAATAAATAAAATTGTAAAATCGCCGACAAACTACTGTGGTATAAACCCTTCAGGACAAGCTGTTATAGGAATTATCACCTTCGCAGTAATAACAGTACCTCCGCGTCACCACACTACCCCATCGCTGGTTATTTTCCTAGAACAGCATGACACCAAGTAATTTACTCTTTACTCACACCACAATTACCCATGACTGACTGAATCTGAATTCTTAACATTCAACGCAGAAGTTCAGCACTTTACATGAGCTCCACTCTTGTCTGGGCTTTAAAAATGAAAACAGGAAAGCACTGCACGAGGGGTACTCCGAGTTCTGACATCACAGTATTGTTCCAAGTTTCCTGTACTTGTAGATGATTCACTGTTAAGCATCATACATTTACTGCATGTTACTCCCTGAAGATTGCACTCACACGGACTAACTAATGAACACACACGAACACACACACATGGAGTTTAGACTGGAACTGGTGACAGTTCTGTCACTACATGAAACTAATTTAATTTACCTCCCTATGAGAGACATGTAGAAGTTCACCTCTGAATGTTTTTTCTTTTTGGCTTGAAATATTCTGTAATTATTCTCAAAATAGTACTTTTTTCCTTGCAAAAATTATTTGTTATCGTTGAAATATTACTTTTATTCTCAGTACAATGCAACTTGATTTTCCTCAAAATATTATGTTGTTTTCTTTTATTAAAAAAAAACAACAAAAAAAAACACTTTTTTTTTCTTTTAAACCAAATAAACCAGTTTCCGTTCTCAGCTGCCCAAAGTCAATATGACCCATGAACGCAACACAAGGGTTAAGAAATAGCAAAGAGAAAGCATAGTGTAGCTGCAGCTTTAGACTTCGAATACAGTAGAAATTTGGAATGTTTGAATTTAACATTTCAATATTTTGGTGCCATTTATCATGGTTTGGCTGAAAGGCTAAATTACTGTCATACTGATTGATAGAAATCAAAGCTGAGGGTTCACTGCTCCAAAGCCGTGGTCTCGGGTTTTTAGTCGACTCTCCAAAAATGACCAAATATATTGAGAGACTAAAAATAAAGACCCCTTCTGTGAAACCTCTGAGACGGAGGCCTTGCCTTGTTAAAGAGGAAGAGCTGGAGATTACAAGTACAGCCTGGAATATGGTCATTAGCTAAAGCCAACTGATCTGGAAGCCGAAACATTTCAAAAGATCCAGCTGGGGAGCCTGTCATTAGAGAAACCGGAGCTGCTGTTGGCATCGAGCGGTGTGTGGCGTGTGCCTATCTCGTCTGACCATGAACACTTCCCACAACAAACATAGCAAGAGCTTTGGGAGGGTCTGGATAAGAGCCTGCTGTAAACATTGAGCATGTTTGTGTGTAAAGCTCAGCTGAAAGAGATGTATTCTTTGCAACAGGTTCTCAAACTTGTGAGCTAAATAATTCATTCATTTCAGCCTTTTGCCACCTCAAAGCAACCCTTGTTAAGCATTCGGGTTTTCAAAAAAAAAAAAAAAAAAAAAAACCCCTTTACACGCTCACACACTAACTTCACAGAGCCACTGCTAAATACCTCACCTCTGATCACAGCCGAATAAATCCATCCTCATGGTTTTGGCTTAGCACAAATGTGAATTTATTTTCATATTCCTCCTTCAGGCCAGTCGTCAGGATCTGGGCAAGGGCTTAAAGCGATTAAGCAGCATTTTGGAAAGATCAGGGCCATAACAGCAGGAGCTTTCTGTGTGCGTCCAGGTAACACATACAAAGCTTCTGCTATATAGACAACCTATATACTCCCTCAAGACCATTTGAATCTAGTTTTTGATGCGAGACTCGAGTTGATTATGGTTAAGGTCTTAAAACAAAAAAAATGAAGTCTTCTCTTGAATCTACTGATCTCCTGGAGCTGGAAAACGCACACTTCTGCTATTCGATCACCAGAGCGTCCATGTTACAGTCCAACTACAAACCACAGGCATTCCCGCAGAGCTGTTACAGTGCATGACCTCCCTGAACAAATGGAAGAAGATGCCAGAGGACCAATCAGCCAAACACAAGACAAGCAAACGCAAGGAGACATATGAGGACACCGAGTCTGATGACTCAAACACTCGGCTAAGAATTTTAACTTTTTCCCAGATTTTTAAAAACGATTATATCCTCCTGTATGCCAACTCCTGATTAGATACGTCTATGATTAGATAGATCCAAGCACTTCTGTATAAAACTGATTTGCTGAGAGTCACATAGGAGCTCAACGGCATCTAATATTCAAATTATTACAGAATAGCATACAGATATTTGATCTCTAGAATACCTAGCTATGCCCTCTATAATTGTTTTCCTTTTCCACAGCTTACTGTTAACAGATTATGCTGTGCGGTGGAAGAATCGTTAATAAATTAACGTATTCATTGAACACTGGATTTTAATAATAGTTTTTGTCGCCGTTTAATAAAAGCAATTTAGAACGTGCATAACAGTGATTTTATCAGAGGTAAGGGTGTTTCTTAGGCAAGACTCAAAACAGTGCTTATTGCTTTAACATATTTAATAGTTAGAAATGTCATTTTCGGCTGTTTTAAAGACACTACAGGAAAGAAGAAACAGTTACAAACTACAAGATGCATATTCATGCCTCTAGCAGGCCTCGATATCCATTTGTTAATGTTTTTAGTAGGAGTGATACTGCAGTCTTATGTTGCCCCAAGTGGTAAAATAATATTGTTGATTAGTGCTAAAGACATTTTAGATCCTGTAGTCATGCTAGCAAAAATAAGCATCAGTAATCTGACAATCTAAAGCTTTGGCTTAAACATATTACAAGGTTTCAGCATTAAATGCTGATGTATAATGACTGTATATAAGGATATCGGATAACGATTAGCAAAATCCTAAAGCTCGTGAAGCAGCAGAGCTCTAAATGAACAAAAATGAATGAGCTTAAACTAAACTAGTAAAGAATCGAGAATGTTGCCATATAGTCTGGAAAATATTATATTAGGTTTTAGTTACTAGAAACATGTTTACAAAGATACATCACAATACATATTAATACTTAACCCTCAACATGAATTTTTTAAAAGAACGTATTCCAGCATGACAACATTTTTTAACACACGGATCTCGTTTTACTACGTCTCATTAAGGAACCTTGCACCTGTTTTTTATTATAGAGCCAAGTTTTAATTGCCAGCTCAGGTTGTGTAATAGCTTTGTGAACTTGTCCATGCCTGGACCCCGTCTCTCTGTGTATTGAAATTGAAATCGAAATTGAAATCTCTCAATCTCTCCCTCCCTTCCTCCCTAGCGTTCGTGTTTTAAACAGGACAAGCAGGATGGGCAGGAGGTTTTGTGTTTATTGTCAGACTACTAATCTGTTCATTTCTTTGCATTTACCGCATACCACAGTGCGACTGAAAGAGAGGAACTTCAGAAAGGAAAAGGGAGAAAAAAATGAAGCTGAGTGACACAGAGCCCCCGTCTCTTGAGATCAAGGAAGGATGAGGGAAAATCCATGTTAAAAAGATGTCTTTGTTCTCACATTTTTAAAGTAACAGTCACAGATCATGGCTGAAGTCCAGAGAAGAGAAGAAAAGCCTCAAACATGGGGAGACGGTGAAGAAGAGAGATGCAGGAGGGCGTTTGCTGCGAGTTGTGCATTTAACAATTGAGGCCCCTTTTTCCGCTCCATCACAACCGCGTTAAAAGTAAATTCTCATGTAAATGCTACAATCTGTATCTGTGTAATGCTCCAAATATCTGTATTTGGATTTGAACAGGAAGTGGCTGTAGCCTAAACCAGAAGGAATTTTTTAATGCTAAATGAAATAATGACTCCAGAAACACTGGAACAGGGCTGCTGGAAAATGACGTAAATCACAAAATATAACAAGGAGCACTGATCATAATTTTATTCAACTCCTGAACTTGTACAGTCCCTCCACCTCAGCTACATCATAACACAAGTTCATGATCAGTCTCAACCACCCTGTGGAACTTTCTAGCAAACTTTATATCTAAATGTGACAAAGCATGTTTCAAAACAACTAAATCAGGGAACTGTTTGTTATAGTTGAAAACATTAGTCACCTAATAATATTCTTATTGAATTTACTTTAGTTTTTGGGTTTGTTTTATTCCAGAAAGGTCAGAAATATAATTGGAAACATTATCAGAATCTATTACAAGACTGAGAAGCAGTGCTATAGTGAGTAAAAATTCATTTTGTCATTATATTACCCATTTCCAATAATATTTTCATTTAATAACGATTAAAAAATGATGAAAAGCAGAGGTATGCCACCCTGTACCTAGTGCAAGGTTTGTGTATGTTATATGAAATGGTGGCTCTTTAAATAAAAACATTTCTTTTGTGAATTTTGGGCCATTCGTATAGAAATATGGCAGAAGTATTGGTTTAATTTTGACGCTCAGTAAGGTAATGCTTATTTTATTTATTCATGCAGGTTGTTATTAGCTACTGCACTGATTAGTAAATGTTATATTTTTACATTGGTGGTTAGTATTCAGAGAATTACCAAGTCAGTCATGTTTAATTCCGATTAGCTTCACCTGCTTTAAATGAACCTGCAACACTAACAATATTAAGCCACTAAAGCACGATTATTTTTTCTTGTAAACGAACACAAACTTACAGTTAACAGAGTTATGGTGCTACTGTAATGTGCAATACTGTGAAACTTTATGGAGTCAGAAGTCCAGCAGATATTTGGTCTCCGTCAGCAGTTGTAGCTAAATGAGTAGTACACGAGACAGCTGTTGGCTTTACCACACGTGGGAATCTCTGGTCTCCACCCTGTGTACAATACTCATTTAGCTCTGTGTGTGTGTGTGTGTGTGTGTGTGTCAGTGAGTGAGTGAGTGAGTGAGTGAGTGAGAGAGAGAGACGTCTTCAGTCAACTCCACCCAAAACCCACAGCAACACCTAAAACACAGCAGACTGAAGCCACTTCACTGCAACCCTCAGGCACACAGGCGCACACAGCTCTAAAGTTGAGAACTACTGAGCACCGAGTATACAGACAGATGTATGGAAGTGAAAAAGACCCCAAAAGTTGCATGACCTAAAAAAATTAAATAACTTGAAGTTTAAACTTAAACAAAATAATCAAAATTCACATATCACAACTGTCTGATAATAAAACAATTTTACTCAAGCATGAAATCAAAATTATTTATCACAATTACTCAGCCAACTATTTTATAAATTAATAGATTTATGTATCTTTATTTCATATCTCTGAACTAAAATCTGGATTAAAAGTTTTTTTAAAAACACTAAATATAAACAATTTTCTAAGTCAAAATGAGCCAATTAAAAGATGCAAGTTAAAGTTAAAATATGTGAATCCTTTAACATTATTAGCTTTTGTTGTAAGAAAATAATCTGTTTCTGGGTGGTGCGATATGTAGTGGGGAGCATCTGAATCTGTGTGTTTCTGCGTTTGTACGTGTGTACGTATACGTGTTTCTGCGCGTGTGCGCGTATACGTGTTTCTGCGCACGTATACGTGTTTCTGCGCGCGTATACGTGTTTCTGCGCATTTGCGCGTATACGTGTTTCTGCGTGTGTATGCATGTGCGCTCCCACCTGATGCCTATGAGAAGGGCGATGAGCATGGAGCAGATCGGATCAGCGATCATCAAGTCGTACTTCTGCATCAGGAAGGCTGAGATGATGACGCCGATGCTTCCCAATGTATCGGCGACGATGTGGAGAAAAACTCCTGTGGGACGTTAAACACAGCTGTTTCACATTACTCGCATCTCTCTCACACACACCACTCGTGCACTCCTAAAGACGGTGTTAAATTCAAACCAGTTCTCATACAAAATGGTAGTTATTTTTGGCTGAGGCTGCAGTCGAGTGGATGTTTGTTCAGTGAACTGTGACGCAGAATAAAAGCCAAGGGTCAGGATTTTAATTTCTAGAAATAGACCGGGTCAGACGAAGTCAGGCGAAGGGTTTGCATCAGAAATACCAAAAATGGCAGGCATTCAGACACCTTGCAGGCAGGAAGAGGTCCACGTGCACCAGCGCACACGGCAAATAAACGGTAGAAGTGTGTGGTGAAAGAACAAGCTAAGTGTGATGGTACAATGAGCTCTCTTTTAAAAAAGTTTCCCTTGAGCTGAACACGTCATGACTGAGGCTGCTTTCAGGTTCCCAGAACATGCAACCACACAACCCTAAATTAAGTGGAAAGCTCATCCAAGTACAGTGAGAGCACAACCAGGAATGCTAAAGCCCTTAAAAAGCAGTGACACCCACAAAGAATCATAGAGAGGATTTGAGAGTCGATCCATCACAGGGGCAGAGATGTGAAAAGGTGAAAAGGTCTCAGAGCCCAAAAACAGGGTAACCTTTTGCACCGTCACCTCCTCCCTCTCTGTATTTACCCTGAGCGGGGCCTCCCACAGGACCCATTCTGTGTATGAGGGGTGTGTGTGTGTGTGTGTGTGTGTGTGCGCGCGCCAAGGTAAAAGGGACACACTCACTTTCTCTTCTTTGCTCATTTTTCCCACACAGGCTCACACAAAGAGCTTTAAAGCGACAGCACTCCTGCTCTCTCCGAGATGTAAGCGTTAACCCGGTTAGTCCTGGGGGTCAAAGGTCAGCCTCTGGGCTGGTCTGACCCATCACCTTGCCGCAAATAAAACTCCATCAACTAATCACGTCTGCCAATAATGAAGGTGTCACATGACGATGCATTACTTTTCATGGGGCCCCATGTTTTTCATGCATTAACAAAACAAGCAATGCCATTGTCCTAGACACGACCGTTAGAAACGCAAATATTTTCATAGAGGGGGAAAAAAAAAGGCGGCACACAGAACGGTACAGTAACACATTACAGATAGGACTCTCACACCATCTGGTGGTCAGAAAACTGAAAGCAAAGTTTTACCTTGTAAGATCTGTTTGCTGGAGCCCTTTTCCGGCCTGTGAAAGTGATCATCTACAAAACAAAACAAAAACATAAAAAAATTAAATAAATAAAAGCATCAATTACACTACGCAAGTCCTAATATTCGAAAAGACACAGTTGGACTGCACAACA
This sequence comes from Ictalurus furcatus, assembly GCF_023375685.1. Classification (NCBI taxonomy): domain Eukaryota; kingdom Metazoa; phylum Chordata; class Actinopteri; order Siluriformes; family Ictaluridae; genus Ictalurus; species Ictalurus furcatus. The sequence goes on from NC_071264.1 coordinate 17,823,010, forward strand.
TGAACAAAAACAGATTACTGTGATTATATATTAATATAGAATAAAACAAGTGACACTGTCATGCAAAGTAAGAAAAAGCTCCGGATCTTACCGTGGCAGTGAGGCTCCTCGTGTGAATGGCCATGTCCATGATCGTGTCCATGATCATGACCATGCCCATGACTGTGCCCGTGTTTAGAATCATGGCTGTGTCCGTGTCCCCCATGGCTATGTTCGTGTCCCCCGTGGCCGTGTCCCACACTGCCGTTAAAAAGAGAGTGGCTGTGCCCATGACCTACACGGAGACAAATCCAACCAATTTGGATGCTGTTATAGGAAAATAAATCAACGATAACATGATTGTGATGAAGCAGACATTTTTCCTAAAACAGCAAATTCCAAAGTGTTTTATTTCTCTTATGCCACAGCAACTTCCCAACAATTAGATTTATTTATTTATGAATGAACTATATTTCCTATATGTACATATTTACATTTTACACTGTAGAACATCTGTGAAACCTGTTAAGGCTTATGCTATAGCAGCTATAAACAGTCGCTCTCTAAACAGCTGCTCTTTGTTCTCTCTCTTGAATTTAGTAAGACCAAAAAGTGCCACTTGTCATGGTACCATGAAACTGCAAAGTGTAAATTCTGTTGTCCTGAAGATGTCAGAAAATTTAAAGTTACAGTTTTACCTCTGACTGTTTACTGTTATAAATCGCAGACACTGGAGACTCCTTCCATAAATGTTAAAAAAAAAAAAAAAAAAAAAACTCTAAATAAAATGATTAAATAATATCTCCACAGAGAAAACTCTTTACATCTTTTAATCCATTTATGTGAAGCCCCGTGTGAATAAGTGGTTGCTATAGAAACGATAACATTAGAACGAGCGCATGAATATAAAACTGTGATTTGCAGCTGCAATACTGTCAGTGCTGCTGTCAGAAAATTGCACGTTCAAACCAATCAAATTTCTTTTAGATGCCAGACCCAAAGAGCTGTACCTTCTTCACCATGAGAGTGTCCGTGTCCTCCGTGCTGGAACACGAAGATGCCGACGAGGTTGACGAGGAGCCCTGCAATGGACACGGGCAGCAAGCGTTCATGATGCACATCTGGAGGTTCTAACGCTCTCTGACGTACGAGGGGAAGAAAAACATCAGACATCAGTAACAGGTCAGTTCATTTTGTGAGAGTTAAATCAAAAGTCCTGCACTCACCTCCACTCCTTCTGAGAAGATAAAAAAAGCAGTGAAGATGAGGAAGAGACCGTTGACGAAACCTGCCAGCACTTCTGCTCTCACATAACTGCAAGGCAGAAGCACGCGATCAGGAGATATTACAACACTAGGCCACTGCACAATAATGTTTTTATACTGCACTCTACATACAGCCCATACTGTGGTGGGGGGGAGGGGGGGGTTTCATCTATTTTCTTTAATTATACATTTCATCTATTTTCTTTAATTATACATTTAGCTTTAGAGGATCATCATATAATCTGAGATGAAGAACATGTTATGTTATCACACAGCTTGTTATAGAATGTGGTCAAGATTTTTTTGCACCCCAAACAATTAATAATCGTAAAAACATGGCAGGAATCGCACAGTAAAAAAAAAAAAACAGCTTATCACTACAAGTAATAAAACACTTAAATATCATGAGCATTTATTATCATTATCATATGAATGTTACAGAGATAACACAGCCGACCATATACATGTCAGTGAATGAAAAATAGTTCTATTAATTTAAACAAAATACAGCCAACCACATGTCCCATCAGTGTTTAAAGCACAAAAACTACGGTGTGTGTGTGTGTGTGTGTGTGTGTCTGAGCGCTTACCCGTATGAGAAGGAGTCGTTGGACCTCCACCGTGAAATTACTGATGCTGCAAGACCTGCCAGGAGTGCTGTGCAGTCGAAAAACATGTGAAAGGAATCTGATATCAGCCCTAAACTGGTACGGAGGAGAGACAGACAGAAGCAAAATACTAATGAGTTTTTACAAAATCTGCATATTAATATCTCTCTAATTAAAGCAAAAAACATATATCCTAGACATATTTTAAAACCAAACAATCCTTTCACATCAACTCTTAGAAGAGTAGGAGTTGAACCAAAGAGTAGGGCTTTCATTTCTCTGTCAAGTCTGACAGTTACATTTGCTGTTATATCAGACATCAGCCACAATGCACAAAAAGGGACTGAATACAAAATGAGTCCCCAAATACACTGTGAAATATGCTGGAGGTGGATCAGTGATGCTTTCAAGCTATTTTACAGCTCTTGACAATAGTCATAGTGTCAAAGCATATTTCAACCCAAAACACGGTTGCCTCCGCCAGGAGGTTTAGACTTCAGTTTGAGATTTCAACAAGACAATAAACCCTACTGAAAATAGGGCTGCACGATTATGGTCAAAATGGTAATCATGATTATTTTGATCACGATTATTTATCACGATTATTCATTGATTTTAGGGACAACATATTTTTATTGCACTTTCACATTTAAATAAACAGACTGCTGCTTTCACCTCCATGTTGTGCTACATTCCTGCTAATATACAAATCTTTGCATCAAATTAGACTGGTCCTTAAAGTGCATCATCTCGTAGAAGCAAAATATAAATAAAATTGTACCCAAAATATAGGATAAGTAAAAATAAAAATGCCATCAACCAAACGAAAATATGTAATCAAATATAAACTATTCAGGCGTCTGCAGAAAAGGCAAAAACAGTGTTTACAGGAGGAGAGACGCAGACAAATCACCCAACTGAGCGGCACATGTCATTTTGTACCAGAACCTGGAAGTTATCATCACACTGGTTCCCTCGACAAAAACCCAATAGCATTTTCATATAGGCTTTAGGATTATCACAAAAAAAAAAAAAGCTCTATGACCAACAAAAGTTTACAATACTAACACGTTTTGTCCATCAAGATTATTTTCACAAATGAACACAACTTTTATGAAGTTTGAAGCCTAAATACAATCGGTAGAAATAAACAGCTAACCGTGTGCTATAAACGAACTAAACCACTGTCGCTCGACTTCAACGTCACCATCAACAAGCTTCCAACAACTTTTCCAAACTTGATTTAAAAACATTTTCCATAATACGGATTTACTCTGTGGATGAATCTTCATCCACAATTTTTTGGGAATTGTGCACAGCATACCTGAACCAGTTTATCTACAAAGACTTTTCCTGTTCGGCGTGATGACGTTTAATGTCCCTGACAATGACCGTAGTGCCATTTAGCAACATGTTAGTGCCATGATTTCCCCTTGCGCAAGCGCTGGAGCTTGCAGCACACTCTGAAACCCAAAGCGAAGCTGGCAGCGCGAGCGCTAAAATGCTAATTCCATTCCTGGGTTTTGGAATTACAAAATGATGTCATCCCTGCACCACTGACTGGCTGTAAGTTTAGGAAGGGCTTGATTTGATCTGCAGCGGAGTTTTCAATGAGCGGAGGACAAACTTTAAACGTCAACATCGCAGTCGATCATGTTCATGTAATGGTGGGAAGTCAAAATCGTAATCTAGAACAATATTCGATTAATTGTGCAGCCCTAACTGAAAATCTATGGTCTGAACTGTCCTGCCAAGAGAGTTTACTACCGTGCTCACTGTCACGATGTACATTCCACCCGGCACTAACGCTAAAGAAACGCTAAGTGAACTCTAGGGGGTTATCAGTAACTTACAGACAGTGCACCCCGAGAGATTTTTCACTGTCGCTGGAGATTTTAACTACGCAAATCTGAAAATCACTGCTACCACAATTCCACCAGCACCTTGCAACCCGTGACACAAACACTTTACACCAACATCCATGGTGCTTACATGGCTGCACCCCACACCCACCTCTGCAAATCAGACCACATCTCTGTTATGCTAATCCCACCATACAGACCACTTCTGAAATGTGCCAAACCGCTTCTGAAACAGGTGAGAACCTGGTCTGAGGGAGACATCTAAGCACTTCAGGACTGTTTTGAGCACACAGACTGGAATATGTTCAGAGAGGCTGCTACATACCACAACAGTACAGACTTGGAGGAATACACAGCATCAGTGACAGGCCAAATCAGCAAACACATAGATGATGTAACTTCCTTCAAGAACAAATATGCAAACCAAAAACCGTGGATGACTGCCGAAATGTGCACACTGTTGAAAACCAGAGACTCTGCCTTAAAGTCTGATGACAAGGCAGCACAGGAAGGGCCAATCTGTCCCAGGCTGTCAGAGAGGCTAACCCAGTAAGACTCAGTACTACTGCGCACCACACTAACCCATTAAGACTCAGTACTACTGCGCACCGCACTAACCCAGTAAGACTCAGTACCACGGCACTAACCCAGTAAGACTCAGTACTACTGCACACCGCACTTTACATAGCTGCATCAGTCACTTTATACTATGGAGCTCGTTTTTGATGCCAGTATAGCTGCTATACTTGTGCTGTTACATTACACAAAAGTAAAGTGGTCCTGACGAACCGTCAATTTCTTCCAATGTATACAAACTATCTACAGCAGGGGTGGGCAATCTTATCCGGAAAGGGCCGGTGTGGGTGCAGGTTTTCAACCCAACCAAGCAGAAGCCACACCTGAATCTACTGAAAGCCAAGATCAACTGATTAAACAGGTGGAATCAGGTGTGCCTCCTGCTTGGTTGGAATGAAAACCTGCACCCACACCGGCCCTTTCCGGATAAGACTGCCCACCCCTGATCTAGAGGAATGATAATAAAAACCCACTTGACTTGACGTGAAGTGAGCAATCCACATGCACTAGATTTGGTGACTTTTTATACCCCTTTAGGAATTCTACTTTACTTCTCTCCAGCTCACATTACAGCTGCAAGTTATACAAGCTGAGAGAACAGGTTCACTTGACTCACCACCAGTGTGTAAAGCTTAACGACCAATCGCTGATCACCATCATTCCCGACAACCAATCGCTGATCACCATCGTTCCTGACAACTAATCACTGCTCCTGACAACCAATCGCTGATCACCATATTTCCCAACAACTAATCACCAATGTTCCCACTGACCAATCACTGATCACCATCTTTGATCTCTTTACATGAATAACAGTGAGTTGAAACTATCTGTAACAGTTTCCTGTGTCCATTTCCTGATTCTTCACAACGGCTATTTATGTATTTACTGTACATAAATAGTTAGTTGTGGTGATCAAATACAACATCTTTCTACAAGAAATAAATGATATTTTCTGATAAAAATCTAGTCTATGTTTTCAGAAAATCTTTCTTCTTCATATAACATATTTTGACCCACAAAAAGAATCATCATGACACTTGAGTGAATATGAAAAATAAGTTTGTGCTGTTATTGAGTGACTTCTGATAGGTTTCTGCACAAGCACTAGGTCCTTTCCCCTGAGAGGAGCTGGCTACACTCATGTTTTGAGGAAACACGTCTTATTTCGCTGCTCTCTTATCACAGTTTAGTAATGAGCCGGCTCCAGCAAAAACATCACAAACCCTGCCGTCTTATCACTTTTCAGATTTGTTTATAAGCATACAGAGAGTTAAACAAGCAGACAGTCCAGTCAGGATTTGGTTAAAGCAGAGAGGTGGTTTTTAAAAGAAGTGTCCATGTCACAATCCGCACGAGAAGCTGTGAGCTGCAGTCTTTAGACCTACGTGGCACATCTGAGCTCACAGTGACGTTTGTTTGGTTCCCACTCAGCTAAGCTGCTAGCTGTTAGCTTTAGCTAAACATTCACACCCACACACTTACCTGTTACTCCAAATGCCGTACGTTAACTCCACAAAGGCAAAGGACAAATTCAGGCACAGGAAGAAAAATAAATTCCGCGATGTCTTGTCAGCCAGAATTGATCTGAAGCGGGGGGAAATCAGTCGCGTTAACCCAGCAGTGTCAGTTCATTTAAAAATTAAACATTTAACTTTACATCGGCTAAGCTAGCCAAACGTAGCTGAATAAAAGTACTTCTTATTTGTATAAACAATAAGAAATAAAACACTCTTCTGATTTAGTCATCTTAGTCAACAGCCAATTGTGTACATAGCTAGTTAGCAAAGCTAGCGTTAACCATATGAAAGTTAGATAGCTCTCTAACTTAGCCGTTTCAGCTAGGAACTGTGACTCACATTCATTCAATTTCTATTTCTATACACTTATGAAACAATGTTGGGTCGCTTCTTTAAGCTTAGACAAATGTTTTTGATTATTCCTGACCACCTGACTAAAACTTACTGCAGTTAGTTCACAGCCGGCTGAAATAGCATGCTAACTGTTTAGCCAATTAGCTTCTCGGGTCTATTCAGAAAAGCAGTTATAAAATTAACACCACGAACAGAAATTACCTGAACCATCCAGAGAGTTTGAGGAATAGATTGAACTTTGCAGGTTTGTATTCGTCATCTTTAATGGATAAGGGTAACATCTTAGTTTAGCCAGCACCGACACCTGCAACTCCGGTTTCCTTCAACTGTTATTACGGGGAAAGGGGGTGACGTCATCACGCTGACGTCCGCCTGTGGAGAGGTCTTTTACAACAGCTACTCCAACGTACCTGTACTGCTTTCTACCGTAATAAATACTGCACTATTATATACAATACTAAACACTACCTGTACTGCTTTCTACCGTAATAAATACTACACTACTATATACAATACTAAACACTACCTGTACTGCTTTCTACCGTAATAAATACTGTACTACTATATACAATACTAAACACTACCTGTACTGCTTTCTACCGTAATAAATACTGCACTATTATATACAATACTAAACACTACCTGTACTGCTTTCTACCATAATAAATACTGCACTACTATATACAATACTAAACACTACCTGTACTTTCTACTGTAATAAATACTACACTACTATATCCCACTATACTACATTCTACAATACTAAACACTACCTTTACTGCTTTCTACCATAATAAATATCATATAACTATATCAAACTGTACTACATTCTACTGCACTACATTATAACATACTAAACACTACTGATAAGTTTATTGTTAATACTCTCCCCTCCTACACAGCCCCACCTCTCTGTTTCCTGGTTCCTGTGTTGACACTTTTTTTCTTTGTTTCTCTGTTGACTGAGATGTGGATGGTTAAAATCCCTCACCATTTGTGCATTCCTTCGTTCCCTCACCATTTGCACATTTACATACCTTCCTGTTTTATGCAAATATGCCCTTCCACCTAACCAAAAGTTTGTTTTCCCCAAGAGCCATGGGATATAAATATCTGCACTCAACTATAATAGCTTACAAATTATAAATAAATTACTTTAAAAAAAAAAAAAAAAACAACTATAATAATAATACCTAGAATTTATATTTTCTGAAAAAAATTGTGAGTGGTGCTTGCATGTGAAAAATTCGACACCAGCATGTAGCTGCACAAACCAGTCAGTACTACATGTGCGTACACATTTGTTGAAGCATAACTAATCTGACCTATATTGGTAGCCATGAATATTGTATTTTTATGATTGAGGTGTTAATATAATAGGCTGTACCTGTCACAAAATGTGACATCATTAGAATACCCGTAATGCAATTCTCCTCATTGAGCCAAGCGTTTTAATGTATATATGATACATTAAGACACTTGGCTCAATGAGGAGAATTGAGTCTATGTTGTGGTAGTTTTGCGATTCAACTTACTTTGGTGGTTAACATACGCATAACACAATTCGCCTCAGTCAGCCAAGCATTTTAATATGTTATATGTCTATGTACAAGTAGTTTTGTGGTTACAGTCAGTTTTGTGTCAACATGCACGTGACACCATGTGGCCCATAATGCAATTCTGCACACTAAGTACAGGGTCGTGTCATCCCCTATAATGCAATTCTCCTCATTGCGCCAGTCGTTTTGATGTATGACATGGCTGCAGTAGTTTTGTGATTAGACTCAATTTATGGCCTATTATGTCCTGCAACTGATTTCTCAATGAGTGTGTATGGGGGATATTTGAGCTGGAATTTCGACATATACTGTACGTGGGAATGGCGTGAAAAGTAATCACACACACCTCCCAAGAATTTAGAGTGATATGAGGTATGATCTGTGTCTGTGAGTCAAATGTGCAGGACTAGATAGATGTCGAAGATTTCCTTTGGAGACAGTAAATCTAAACAGTGTCCCTGTTTGCTTATTTGCGCCTCTAGACTCATGTTACATTAGTGTGTATCCCGACTGGAAATTCCACATGACGTGCACGTTGGATGAGTTCCCAAATGGGATTGCCTGATTCTCTGGACCATGCCGTACTCTGGACATGTCATTCATCTTTCATTCATTGTCCAAATTTTCCCATCATTATCTATGGGGCTGGAATAAGGCCATTACCAGCGAAGGCCAGGCCATAACCACATCCTGAACATTGGGGGACCAAACCATTTGGTGGGGGTGGGGTCACAAATGTAATGGTCCTTTTTAGTTCTTTATGTAATAAAGGCCCAAATATTTATATTATGTATTTATATTGTATATATTATTTTATATACAATGCAAGACCTTTATCTTTAGGACCAAAATAACTACCGTAAGGTCAGTGTGTATTACAATACAAAAACAAGTTAGATTAGATCAGTGGTTCTCAACCTGTGGGGCGTAGAGAGATCGGAAGGGGGGCACAAATTGTTTTCAAGAAAAAAAACACAGACAGGGCATAATTTGTGTACTCGTGTATTTTATTGCTTTTTAAATAGAATGTGCATAAATGAAAAACCCAACATTCCCTCTCGCTCTGTATTGTCTTATTGCTGGGGAGAGGCAGAGCTTGGCCTGCTTTTGATGTAGCTGCCAGTGCAGACCAGTGTTGCCAACTTAGCGACTTTTCAGACCCCTTTTGTGCAAAAAAGTTACAAAAGGTTGAAAACCTCTGGATTAGATGGTTTATTATATTTCAGATTTACTCACTCTCTACCCCCTGGCAGGACTTTCATCTTATTATGCACGGATATAGTGAATAATATGTTCCAAAGAGTAGAGCACACCAAATATGAATTACAGAACTATTACTGTGTATATACTGCTAACTTTTTTCCCTGTCATCTTAACCTTTTTCGGCTGTCCCAAATAAAAAATATATATAATTTGATTGTCTTTTCATTATTGTTATAATGTCTCTGTAAAACGACATGACTGTGTCAGCTAGCCAGACAAAATTACTTACACAAAATTATTTACTCACCCTCAAGTTCTTCCAAACCTGTATGCTGTTTTCCGTGTAACACGGAAGAATGCTTACACAGCTATACAGAAAAACAGTCCATATGACACAAAGCTTTCATATGGCCACCTGAAGTATAGTTTTTATGGCGCCTTTATAGTGCACCTTTAAAGCTCATGATCACTATCTTCTGTCATTTTATGGAATAGAGCTGTAATAGAGTGGTAAAGAGTGTGTGTGTGTGTGTGTGTGTGTGTGTGTGTGTGTGTGTGTTTGTGGTGGTTGCGGAGGGGGGTTTCTTCTATTATGTGATGAAAAGTATTTGGGTAGAATGTGTGTGTGTGTGTGTGTGTGTGTGGGGGGGGGGGGGGTTCTTCTTTTATGTGATGAAAAGTATTTGGAAGTAACAGTATTTGGGTTTTCAAGTGCGTTCCTTGATGGGGCAAGTTAGTTACACGCCAAAAAAGTGGAAACTGAAAGAAGACGTAATATAAGTGCGCACAATTATAAATGTGATGCTTTCACTGCAGCAAGCGCCACTAATAATAATAATAATAATAATAATAATAATAATAATAATAATTAATACAATTATAAATAATACATCAGGATTTCTTGGTTGATTAAAGCAAGGGCCAAATAAATAAACAAAACAGTGAATGAGGAGTGAATGATCAGTGGCACGTTTCATCCAGCAGATGTCAGCATTGTATTAGATCACATTTCTGTGAACGCTGCTTCGGCATTGCTGAGTCCGTGTCATAAAATGTGTATGATCTTTTCCCCAGTTTTTCCCAATGTTTTTTTTCCCATTTTTTATTAGTTATATAAAGGTTGGAGCCAAACTTAGCAGCAACTTAAAAATAAATTTGAAGGGAAAAAAATTGCTACATTTGTTTCCACCTCGTTTCTGTGCACAATGAGCATAAGAAAAGAAAGAAAAAAAGAAAAGGAAAAGTAATAAATACAGAAAGAAAGAGATAGAAGCATGCAAGAAAGACAACAGGAGGGAAACACGAAAGAGAAGAATAATGAACTGCTGTCTGGGATAATGAGCTGCCGAAACTGTAAGCGGTTAAATAAACAGTGCGCGAGCTGCATTTTAAACACTTTAAAGTGGAAAAGAACAAATAATTCACCGTCTGAACTAAAGGAGTTGCCATGGAAACTGTTTTAGCGACAGGAGACGAGCAGGGCCAGTTAACCATCTAGAACCGCCAACTCAGTATGGGTCAGCTCAAGGAACAAAAGTGTGAAACTGTGAGAGAAACACGGACAGCTCCTGAAATATTTATCCAGTTGAGCAAAAAAAATGAATATATAACATGAAATACACTTGCAGTAACTGATATTCTGAGCTTAAACACAGGGAAAAGTTGTATAACACAATATGTGGTGCAATTTCTATTTCAAACACTGGTTGAATAATTATTTGCACCTAACAATACATGTTTGGTGAAGCATTGCATCTCGTCCTGTGGGTAATGTTAAACAAGGATAAGATAAGGATAAGAGATCTCGAGCCACTCCTCCAGGAAGAACATTTCAAGATTCGCCTTAAGAGTTGTGCATGTGGAGAACCTTTAATCCACATCACAGGTTCCAGAGACTGCCATTGTCATCAAAAACGTGATTTTATGTCCTGTGTTGAATTGGATATTGATTTAGAGTCATTATCTTGTTGAAAAAGCAACCCTAGTCTTAACTAAATACGGCCTTACTACTTCCTATCATACTGAACACTACCTTACTACTGTACTACAGTGTATAGTGTATAGTACTACATGAAACCGCACTGCATTCAACAATACTGCATTATACCTTAATACATATTCTTGTACTACATTCTGCCACGCTTAATACTACCGTACTACATTGTACTGCATTGCATTCAACCGTACCGCATTATACCTTAATACATACACTGAGTAGCCATAACATTAAAACCACTGAGAGGTGACGTGAATAACATTGTAACTTCTCATCGCAATGGCACCTGTCAAGGGGTGGGCAGCAAGTGAACAATCAGTTCTTGAAGTTGATGTGTTAGAAGCAGGAAAAATGGGCAAGCGTAAGGATCTGAGCGACTTTGACAAGGGCCAAATTGTGATGGCTAGATGAGTTGATCAGAGCATCTCCTAAACATGCTGGGTGTCCCCACTATGCAGTGGTTAGTACGTACCAAAAGTGGTCCAAGGAAGGTGAAATGTGTGTGCGTCGCGTACCTGGGGAAGAGATGGCACCAGGATGCACTATGGGAAGAAAGCAAGCTGGCGGGAACAGCTCTGGATAATGTTCTGCTGGAAACCTTGGGTCCTGGTATTCATGTGGATGTTATTTTGACACATACCACCTACCTAACCATTGTTGCAGACCAAGAACACCTCTTCATGGCAACGGTATTCCATAATAGCAGTGGCCTCTTTCAGCAGGATAATATACCCTGCCTCACTGCAAAAATTGTTCAGGAATTGTTTGAGGAACATGACAAACAGTTCAGGGAGTTGACTTGCCCTCCAAATTCCTCAGATCTCAATCCAATCGAGCATCTTTGGGATGTGATGGACAAACTAGTCAGATTCATTGAGGACTTAAAGGATCTGCTGCTATCGTCTTGGTGGAGTCCATGCCTTGACGGGGCAGAGCTGTTTTGGCTGCACAAGGGGTAGGTCACACTATATTAGGGAGGTGGTTTGAATGTTATGGCCGATTGACATATACTTGTACTACATTCTACCACGTTAAATACTACCTTTCTACATTCTGCCTTACTACTTTACTACATTCTACCATACTGCTTTATATCTTAATACATATTCTTGTACTACATTTACTATATTGCATTCTACCATGCTTAATACAACCTTACTACATTCTACAATACGACATTCTACCATGCTTAATACTACCTTACTACATTATGCTATACTACATTCTACCATGCTTAATACTACCTTACTACATTCTACTATACTACATTCTACTATGCTTAATACTACCTTACTACATTCTACTATACTACATTCTACCATGCTTAATACTACCTTACTACATTCTACTATACTACATTCTACCATGCTTAATACTACCTTACTACATTATACTATACTACATTCTACCATGCTTAATACTACCTTACTACATTATACTATACTACATTCTACCATGCTTAATACTACCTTACTACATTCTACTATACTACATTCTACCATGCTTAATACTACCTTACTACATTATACTATACGACATTCTATCATGGTTAGTACTACCTTACTACATTCTACTATACTACATTCTACCATGCTTAATAATACCTTATTACATTCTACTATACTACATTCTACTATACTATATTCTATCATGCTTAATACTACCTTTCTACATTCTACTATACTACATTCTACCACGCTTAATACTACATTACTACATTCTACTAAACTACATTTTACATTCTACTAGAAATATTACCTTAACACATATTATTATACTACATTCTTTGTTTCTAAATCATACCTTACTACACCTATACTATACCAATACTATATTTAATATACTAATACTAAACACTACCTCACTATCCTATCATACTAAATACTACTACTACTAACATATCCTGCCATACTACATTCTTTGATATTGCATTCCACATTCACTAGACTGTTGAATTTCAGGTGCTGCATTTTGTGGGTTTCTCTCAAGATGTCTTTTGTACAACCTTTGCAAACTGTGAGTTGTTATGAAGGCACTGGCTAAAAGTTCATTTTAAAACTAGACAAAACAACTATA